>NC_000077.6:41229120-41529120 GCF_000001635.26 Mus musculus
TGTAAATTCCCCCAGAATAATACATGCCATTGCTGTTATGCTTGGTTTCTCATCCTAACCAGGCAATAGGGCGCTATAGCTGAAGATATCATATAACTTATCCAGAAGACACAGAAAAATCAGTACTGACCTGATCAGCAGCATTCTCTGTGTTGGCTAGACTTCACAGTGCTCGAAGGTGCTATGAAAATTGTTTGGGGGAAAAAGACATCAAGGGTCTTACTTAGCACTTGCTCCTGAATGTGACAACATGAACCTCACATGCACAGTGTACCCACTGGTTTGATGGTGTCAATACTGTTTATGGGAATAACCAACTGCTCCATTAATTTCACGTGCAATTGCTTCACAGGAATGTTACAGAAATCATAAGCTTAATGAAAGAATAAGATATTCTTATTGTGTATTAACAATATTTGTATTGTGTTGCTTTCCTAAATGATCATGTTGTCAATCTGTTTTTAAAAATACTTATATCTACATATTTAAATTAGTGCAATAGGAAGCTTCTTATTGGAGAGACAATAAGATTAATGCAGAGACAAAAAAGAATGAACTGCTTAGAGTAAGTGACTGTCAGTGCTCAGGTGTAGACCAGAAATCTATATCAACACTGCTGTCTATGACTTAGGGAACATTTTGGAAGAGGGAGTGAAAAGAATGTGCTACAGGATTTAGAGGTATGCTTCCAAGTGCTGCTTTCTGTATCCTGGGTATTGCACACACATTTTCACAGAAGCTGTGTCTAATTGCACAAGGAATGTAAATGATCAAGCCAATTATACACTCCAGCATGGAAGGAGGAACTCCCAATGGCTCCACCCCTAAATGATGACTCATTGGCAGCTAGTGGTTGTTGTGGGAAGGAATCATTTTTCTCTGAGGAAGTGTCTATGCTCTGGTGTGTGGCTCCACAGCCATGCACATCATATGGTTAACATTGGGCTTAGTGTGTTATTTAAAAAGGACATCAATTATTGCCTGAGAAGTGTTGGGAGGGTCCTGGGGGAATTAAAGTGAAGGAGGAAGAGCGATAGGTATGATTAAGATATACTTATACATGTGTGGTATTTTCTAAGAAAGAATAAAAAAATAGGATATTAAGCATAGGTATTCAGGTTATTTGTTTATTAGGCTGAATTCAGTTCCTTCAGATGTATTCATTTTTTAGGAGAAGTACAGTTAGATCATATGATACTTGCATTTTAAGTTCAGTAGCATTTGTGCTCTTTTTTTTAAACAGAAGATTATAATGTATTCACAGTAGAAATGTATATGACTCTAAGCCCTGGCACAGAGCTTGTAACAGGATGTCATAGACATGTGAATATAAGGATGTCCACAGAGTCTTTGTAATTTTCAAATTAGTGGGTGATGTTTTACAACTGTACACGTCTTTACATACAGCCGGGTTCCCTTTCTAGCTGGAGTAGGTGGTTTTGTGATCCAACTTAAGTGCTCCAATCATGAATAGGCCATGTGGCAGATCTCACACATGAAGGGCTTATGCCCAGTGTGCTTTCTCATGTGGCATAAGAGTTCACCTGAGTGAGAGAATTACCACGTGCATGCAGGGTACTTGGATTTGTAGGACTTCTCCATAGTGTGTTGGTGAATATGGCCTTTGAGATGGGAAGATTTTGAAAAGATTTTCCACCGTTTTGGTAAGGGCAGATGTAGGCCTTCCCTTTGTTTTGGGCCGGGGTCCTGAGGTCATTGTTTCTATCTAGGAGATTTCCTGGTACCACAGGAAAGCTTGAAGAGCATGCTGAGGATTGTCCTGGGGCCAAGTGGGAGTTTGAAATGTATAATCATAGGGCATCTAGCTACTAACAAAGGAGATCATCTATCCTGTATTACAGGTCTGGTCATCACTGGGGGTTGTCATCTGCGTGCTAGGGGAGGTCAAGTTAATGTTGGGGGTTGTCATCTACATGTTGTGGAAGGTCTGGTCACCATGGAGGGTTGTTGTCTGGCCCCCATAGAAGGTTAGGTTACCATCCGGGGATGTCATATGTTATCTGTAGGTCTGATTATCATTGGGGGTTGTCTTCTGACTTCCACAGAGAGTCTAGACACCAGTTCTCTGAGCCTTGTAGTAAGATACAGTAGTGCTAGGAATCATTGTCTGACCATCATAGAAGGTCTGGTTACCATTGTGGGTTGTTGTTTGACCCCCATAGAGATTTTGGTTACCATCAGAAGGTGTCATCCGGTTTCTATAAAAGATTGGCTTATCACTGGAGGTGGTCTTCTGACTTCTTTGGAGAGCCTAGCTGCCACCGAGCAGCATTTTCTGACACCCATAGACAGTTTGGTCAACATTGTGAGTTATTATCTGATTGCCATAAAAAGTTTGGTTACCATTAGGGGATGTCATCTGAGTCTCATAGGTCAAGCCATCATTGGGGGGGGGATTGTCATTTGACCCCTATAGAGAGTCTGGTTAGTATCAAAAGGCATTTTCTGACCCCCATAGAGAGTCTTGTTAGAATCATGGGGCATTGTTTGATCCCCATAGAGAGTCTGGTTTCTATTGGGAGCTATCATTTGATTATTATAGTAGATCTGATCACCATTGAGAATTTTCATCTTTTCTCTGTAGACATTCTGGTCACTGTAGGTTGTCATCTGATCCTTGTAGATTTTCTGGTTAACACTGGCAGTTGTCACCTGACCTCTATTGACATGCTGGTCACTATTGAATGTCCTCTTCTGATGTCCGTGGTAAGTCTGATCAGTATTGGAAGTCACGATGTGACCCTAATAGGGGGCTTGGTCATCCCTAGAAGTGACTAGACAGTCTTCAAATGAGGTTTGGTCAGCACTGAAGTTGACCACAGGGCCCTTTTTAGGGCTAGCTGATTATCGTAAAGGGTGTTTATCTGGCTCTCTTCATAGAGACTGTCATCTTGTTTTCCATGGCTGTGGTCTTCTGGTATCCAGTGAGGAAGGGATTGGAACTCTCCTTGACATCAATCAGCTGGGAGCTTGCTGTGGCTATCATCTGGTCAACAGGTTTACAGGATTGCTTCTTGGTTTACAGGAACAGCCTTTGCTGGCTCTGCAACAGGTATATTAAGGGCTTTTGCAGGGTGTGTTGTTGAGACTGGCTGGGGGATAGTAGAATATTCGGAGGTCATCACTGTGGAACTGCAGGAAGACACAACTCTGGGCTGACTTGCACTGGGTGTCCTTTCCCGGGGCCATGAGAGGCTAGAAGACCTGAAGCTAAGCTGGAGCTCGTACCTGGTCCTTCCTTCTGTGGCAGGAAGACTTGGAGAAACTCAAGTGCCTCAGATATTTGGAGAATGGAGTTAAGCTTTTTGTGGAACTAGATTTTCAGTTGTAAGTACAGAAGCAGATCCAGCAAGTGGACTCCGATGGTAACCACTAGCTGATGTGACCTAGGTGGAGTGGGAGAAACCCACTCATATATTTCTTTTCTCTTATGTTGATTCTATCAGATATTATATACCAACACTAAAAAACAATGACTAATGTAGAAATACAAGTATTCATGGTTTTTGAAATAAAAATGGTAATCTGGTGACTAAACACACAATAGGTTTTTCTATGGATGGGCCATTTACAACAGCAGAAGAACTTAACATTTCATGACTTAGAGTTCTTTTACAAGCTCTTCCCATACCAGTGAGTCATTAGGTAACATGTTGTTATATCTTGACTCCTGTGGATTCAAAAGTTAAAGTGATAAGCTTTAATCCAATTACAACTTAAATTAACACAAAATAAACCCAATGCCAATGGTCTTCATTTGACCTTGTAAGGATGGGACTGGCTCTGAAGGATCATGGAATGAGATGACTCAGCACTGGTTTCAACACTGCTGGCAGGTTTTATCAAATCACCTGCTCTCTGAAATTGTCCTGCTAATGATAAGGAATCTCCCTCAGTCACCCCATCCTAGAATATCAGCGAAGCCTGGCAAGAGGACAGAGATTCCCAGACCAAAATGGAGAGAAGGGTGTGTGGGAAGAGTGGTATCTGCAGTAAGAATTGAGGCAAGAGGATTTCAAGTGTTGCAGAATGTGTGTCCAATTATAATCCTATGAGGATTTCATGTAAAATATCATTCTTCTTTTGTGGCTTCATGGAAATTTATCATGAGGCAGTTCCTGCCAAATGCTGATCCCAAAGCAGAAATATAGATGGATTTCATGACAAATTGTATTAGTCATTTGCCTCTAGAATATCTTACCCAGGACTTTGAACGCTATGACAGGTTTATGTAGTTTTTGAAAGAAAATTTAAATATTCAGAAAGTGATCATATATTTTAGCCAATAAATATAGAAAATGGCATAGAGTATAGAAATTGTTTTGGGCATTTGAAAAAAATTCTTTGAAACAGAAAATAACTTAAAAAGAAGATATAGAACAATTCCTGGTCTTTATTTACGAGAGTTCTTTTGATCACATGTGTGATGGTTTGTATATTCTTGGACCAGGGAGTGGCACCATTTGGAGGTGTGGCCTTGTTGGAATAGGTGTGACCTGGTTGGAGTAGGTGTGTCACTGTGGGTATGGGCTTAAGACTCTCACCCCAGTTGCCTGGAAGTCAGTCTTCCAATAGCAGCCTTTGGATGAAGACAGAGAACTCTCAGCTCTGCCTGTGCCATGCCTGCCTGGAGACTGCCATGCTCCCACCTTGATGATAATGGACTGAACCTCTGAACCTGTAAGCCAGCCCCAATTAAATGTTGTTTTTAAAAGACTTGCCTTGGTCATGGGGTTTGTTCACAGCAGTAAAACCCTGACTAAGACAACATGTCCTAGAGAACAACAGAGCTCAGTTTAACAAGAAAACAAAGCATATTGTTTATATATCTGGAAACCCAGGCTGTGTAAGTGAATCATTTCTCACTTTAAGAGTTTAGCAGATACCACTTGCATTGGTTTTGCCTCCTTCCATTTGATACCATCTACAAGCTAGCCACATTCTCTGCATTTTGTGTGGTCTTTATGGAACCAACAAAATGGAGGTTGTAGGTTATAAGTACTTGTGTTTGTACTTGATGCTTTTATTCCAGATAAAATTTAATTTCTTTCTTAATACAAGTAATGGTTTCCTATTTAAGTGTTTTTAATACCTAAAACACATCACCTAACAAAATCAAGTTCTTTCACCTACTGCCAATACATTGCCCAGAAAATTCTTCCTTTCCTTCTTCAAATTATGTTGGAAGTATACTAACTATAGGAGCCTAGGTGACATCAGAGGCGTGTGTGTAGTTCCATGAAAAGCACTATAATAAAAATGCTGAGATAAAGTAACACATATCCACTACCAGGGCAATGCTGAAGGAAATTTTGTGTCAGAGATGAAAACATATGCACAGTGAGTCTAACGAGTATATTCTTGTTTGACTAGTTGAAAGCAGTAAATCGAGTTTATTTTACGTAATGAAGGCACATATTGAACTATCTTAGGTTATGAATGTTCTACTAGGAAGTCTTCCTAGAAAATCATGTGGTATAATAAAACTCTAAAGGTTAAAACAAGAAGATAATCTTTAATGCTTTCATTTAAAAAAAATAAATTTAGAGATTCAGGTCAATTTCCTGAGGACTTACACAAGATGTCTCTGGGTTGCAGGGTAGAGAGTATAAAAGTAGAAAGGCAGAAGTCAGGAAAAAGGCGATGAAAGACCACAGTCAGTATTAGCTATACAGAATGAGCTAGCCAGAGACATGAAGACTTAACTTGATGGCACCTTGATTAGTTTTATGAGTACTTGACACAAGCCACAGTCATTTAGGAAAAGGGACTCCTGGTTGACAAAATACCTTCCTATAAGATTAAGCTAGGGAGACATGTAGTACATTGTTCTTAACTTGCCATTGATATGGTAGGGCAACACCTTTTGTGGGTGGGCTTGTGACCCTGGGTTCTATAACAAAGTAAACTGTGAGAGCACAGGGCTCTTTCATGGCCTCTGCTTCATTTCCAGTCTCTAGGTTCCTGTCTTAAGTCTGCCCTGACTTCCCTCAGGAATAAACTGCAAGCTGTAAGATGATATAAATCCTTTCTTGACTTGTTTCCTTTTCTCCTGGTATTTATCACAGCAACAGAGACCCCAACCAAGACAGATGGGAGAGATAAAATATTTACTCAATGCTAAAATACTTCAAAAGCTTAATGTTAAGTTTTTTAGTTTTTTTTTAAAAAAAATCATTTTTGTATATACATGGGTGTGTGCATGCATACATGCATGCATCATGCCTGTGTATGAGTGTATATGTGCATGCCCGTGCATGCAGGCATGTGCACATATGTAAGTGCATGCATGTGAGCACATACACAAATGCATGTACGTGTGTTTAAAAGGATGATGCCAGATTTAAGTGTCATTCACATGAACACCATCCACCTTATTGTTTAGACAGGGTTTCTCATTGGCCTAAGCTCACCAAAACTGGCCAGTGGGGCCCAGGGAACATCCATTGTCCAGAACCTCTTAATCACTAAGAAGACAAACATGGAACATGTCATCCAGCTTTTTAAATAGGTTCTGGGAGTGGAACTCCAGTTGTCATGCTTGAAAATTAAGCACATTGCTAGCTAACTTATCTACACAGATTTCAAATTTTGAGTTTTAAAAAATTTGGTGCAGTCTTGCATGGCTGTCCTCTGAGAGGCTCTATCAGAAGTTCTCTACTGAGACAGATCCAGATACTTAGAGCCAACCATTAGACTGACATCTGGGACCCTTATGAAAGCCTTAGGGAAAGGACTGAAGAAACTGAAGGGTCTGGTAACCCGATAGGAGACCTACAGTGTCAGTTAACTTGTTCCCTTGGGAGCTTCCAAACTGAGCTACCAACCAGTGGGCTGGTCTGTGGCTTCTGGCACATATATAGAAGAGGACTTCCTTCCCTGGCCTCAATGGGAAAAAATTCACCCTAATCCTGTAGAGACTTGATGCCTCAGGGAAGGGAAATGCCTGGGAGTGGGTGGGAGAATGGGAGAATTATGCTCTCAGAAGCAAAAGGGAATGTGGATGGGGGATGGGGATGGGGGGTGGGGGGTAGGGAATAGGGGATGGGGGATAGGGGTGGTGTGAACAATTCTGGGACAGGGAACCTCATTTGGAATGCAAATAAATAAAGTAATTTACTTAAAAAATATAAAAATTGGTGCAGCAAATATTTTTCTAATATTTACACTGGAGAAGTCATACTAAATAAAATTTTGAGATTTAAATATTTAGATAACTAAAACCAAAAAGATATTTAGGATAATCATCTAGATTTTTAGTCATGATCATAGATATACGGCAGTGATTATTATAAATTCTACACACATATAGCATGTGAAATCTGATAGAGAGCCTCATACATGAACCCTGTAAGAGAACATTGCTCAGTGGATGTCCATGTAATTTGAACTAATTTGTCAAGAACTTTTCTGCAAAAATTTCCATGCGTTTTCTCAATTATTCCTTGAGAAAAGTTATGAAAATAAAATTTCTATAATTGATAAGATTTAAGAATCTGGATATGATTTTTAAGAAAAATAAGAAGTAGATGAGATGTCTTCTTGTGCTTTTTTTTTCCCTAGGAAGAAAATAAAAAGCCAGTCCATTTCAGTTCTTTTATTTCAAAACCAGCTCATGACTTCCTCATCAAGGCTGGTTCTGTAACATTTATGTCTTGCTCAAGGGTAATCAACAGAAATGTTTGTCTCTGAAATTAATTAATATCCCATTGAGAACACATTTCACTGAGAATCTAAGGGGTTTAATGCAGCTAATGACCTTTTGCATTTGTCAATGTGTATTTATAATTTTGAACTACAAAAGCACTTTGCAGTTCATTCAGTGAATAAATAGGCAAGAGTAGTATATAATAGCTATTAAGACATTAAAATTGTTTATAAATTGGACTCTTAAATTTTTTAATTATTCAGATACTTTGTATTATTTTAGTTGTTACTTTGGAAAATTATTTACACACTAAATAAACAGCATTTAAACATAGAAGTTCTTTTGGAAATTCAGTGGCCAACACATCATTGCATTCGTAATAGGTTTTAAATATCTCTGGTTCAATGAGTAAATGAGTCAACGTATGGTTATTATACCAACTTTTCTACTATAGCTATATAATAAAATAATGTAGTTTATAATTTGTAGTCAATCATATGAATTGGGAAATAGATTTAAGTATACTACAGAGAAGCATTTGTTTCATTGTCTGAATTACCTGCTATTTAGCAATCTATTCTGTGTTTGTGTGATTTTTTTGAAGCAATGTTTAAATGAGAGTTATTTTTTGGAGAGGGAAACTCCGCAACTACCAGCATTACTAGAGTAGAACCTAATACTGTTTTTTTCTAAATCAATATAATTTCTAACTGTATTCTAAATACTTTCTCATTCCAAGGAGAAGCATAGTTCTCATTACCCATGGGAGAAGCTTCTCTTTGCAACAGATAGACATCTAGAACTGGTCAAAATGCCAGGAAAATTTGACTTTGAGATGTCCCATTCTAACTGGTACATCTACAACATATTCCCTACAACTAAGACTCATAGAACAACAGAGAATAGGGGACAGAAAGCTTTTACGGCCTAGAGGATCATTATTATATAGGTTAGAGAAAATAGAAAGCCATTATTAACTAATTTTTAAATTTTGTTTTTGAGTGATAGGCTCAGATAAACAAATAAATGTAGTTCTTGAAAAACTTTAGTCTTTAACATCCAAGATGTCTTGACATAACTTTTGTAGGGACATTAAACCATGTCGACTGGCATTAGACCCTACATATACTGCACAATGAGCTCTAAGGTCATTCTAACATCCACTCTTACTATTTGAAGAACAGGCACATTTCTGTTATTCTGTAAGCAAGACTCTTGGGAACTATAGATTTATATCTTGTGCTTGGGTCTGTTTCCAGGTCCAGCACCTTATAATTAGAAACAGTTTTAAGTTCTTGGTCAGTTTACTTCTTTTCCATCAGCAAGTGGCTTTTCCGAGTCATATACAATTAACAGTGAAATTACATGAGTGCTTTGCCCAGAGTTCTCTTTTGTTTCAAGACTATTCATATCTTCCCCTTGAACAAGTCAACTCATATAGTTTCTCTGAATGATAAAAGAGGGTGCATGCACTTATGTGCTTACAGTGTTATGTATCATTGTCTTATGAAAGAAAGTGTTTTATGGTGTATATTCTACTTATGCTGAATCAATATAAGTATCTTTATGTAAAGCACATTTTATTATTGAGACAAGATGTCATTTCACAATGAAAAGGTTTTTTATTCAGCAAATGCTTATTGAACTTGGTGAAAACATGGAGTTCACCATATATGAATGAATCAGAGTGGCCACCTTTCACCCTGACTTGTTCATTGAAGTCTGTATGCTTTCACTGATTGTCTTACCTGACCCTCAAGGTCATTTTCCTGAAGCTAGGCACTCTGCTGTATAATATTTAGTCCTTGTAAAATATTTGCAGACTTTGTAATAGTTCCCCCAAAAGTTATCAAATTCTGAATCTAAACAGGGAATGCAAGTAGCTTATATCCATATAATAAAGCTTCAGCACAAAATTGGGGTTTAGCTTTGTTTATGTTTCATGATATCCTCTGGAGAATATTTTGTACCCTTAATGAACTTTCACTTCTTAGACCTCTAACAATGAAGATTGTTGAAATGTAGGCTGAACTGAGACTTTCTCAGAGGCCCTGAGGAAGGATAAAAGGAACCTACTTCTGGGTACATACCCAGGGATAATCTTGGCAAGATCTGGTCTAAGGCTGAGGCCAGAGAAGTGAAGGAGATAAGGACTGGTTCCTTGGAATTCAACCAATAACCCTGAAAAGACTGTACATGCCAGTCTTAGTGCTCCTGCATGCTAATGTCCCTGAGATATGCTCTACTCTCCTTGATTAGTTGCTTCCCACTTTGTCCCATTGTACTGGCTGTGTTCCATTTGTTGCTTGCAAATAGTATATATAAGTTGCTGGACTTCTTCATAAGTTTGCTTGTCATAAATTACAGCTTGTACAAGACATCCTGAGCCTACTAGTTCTGTCTTCTTTATCTTTAATCCCCTAGATATTCCTACTCAGGATGCTGTCACTAAAAAATGATCTGTTGGCACTAACTAGAAGATTTCTTACCTTGTAGTGTTATGGAAGGAATTAGAAAAAAACCAATACCCTTCAGTATCTGATAATTCTTTGAATTATTTTTTATTAATTTGAATGAATATATTTATATAGTTTTTATATATTCATAGGAGTTCTTTTCTTTGAGGCTTTTGAAATTGCAGTTTTGAGACATATTTCTTTTGTATTTTGTAAAACTGGAACAAAGAAAAGACATACTTTGGAGTAATAACAAAGAAAAGTATTCTACATGTTTTCTATTCCATATGTGGCATTAATGACAATTGATCTCAGTTAACATTGAGGATCACCTTAATAGGATTAAGAAGCCTCAATGGGAGTGTATATGTAAGGAGTACACAGAGAGGTTCAACTCAGGGACAAGACTCTGCTAGGATGCACACAGCAGCACTCCATGGATGGAGTGAGATGGACAAAGTATATAGGCAGCTAGCACAGGCATCCCTGTTCTCTGCTCCCTCATGAAAGCTGTTTTGCACTGCCAGGGGCTCTCTGAAACCTTGGAAACAAGTAGGCTAAAGTAAATATTTCTTTTATTTTTCTCAGGCATTTGTCAATGGGAAATAAACACATTAAGGTAACTATCATAAATAATTCCTCACATTTTCCAGTTCTTAAAAACAACACTTTTCCTTGTTTCTTAATGTGACTGTTTTTATTCTGTTCTGGGGATCAAACCTCAGCCCTCACAGATCATCTGTGAGGACTTATCACGGAGCCATACATGCATCTTGAATCTTTTTCGTCTTTTAAAATAAAGATATTCTGTTGTTTCTCTTCGCTTGATGTAGTTGATGCTTTAGTTTCTTTATACAAAAGAAGCAACTCCTGATAATGGTATTATATACACCCTACAATTCAGAACTTTTTCAGTATTTCTCTCTCAGATTCAGGTATTTTTCATCCTCAGTATTTCCAAGTTTGTTTTTATAAATCATAATCACATCATGCTAAATACCTTTTCATTTTGTCAAAACAAAACGAAGTCACTAAAGCCTGGGAAAACTGGAACTTAATATGCTAATGCTAATGGCCAATATATTGACACAATCTGCATTCTCACCATTGACCATTAGGGTTAATGATGCTGTGGACTCACAATGAGTTTTTGATAAGTAAATCCATATACGGTAGAGAGCTCAATCAGTATCCAGGGTTTGTTAATCAAATCTTATTTATTTAGAGAATTAATGACAAGGTTAAGGCTATTAATTCTTGAAAACATCATTATAAAGAATTCTTTGCAACAAGTATTAATGAATACCTCTCATTAATTAAGTTAATCTACAGCTACAAATGAAAAAGCACATGGTAATTACCACCATATTAACTGTCACAAATGCAATCAGTGTCAAACACATACTGTCCAGTTGATTAATATCTGCATGGATTTATGTATTCTTTGATATTTGTTTATGGTACTTATGTATTAGGTATATTATAATTTTTTAAATTAAAAATAGATTCTTCTCTCACACAACACATTCTGATCATAGTTTCTTCTCTCAGTACTTCTTCCAGCCCCCCAACTCTCTATCAGATCCACTCTCACTCTCTTCCTATTCAGAAAAGAGCAGGTCTCAAAAGTACTCTGATTTTTTAAAAAATATATCTTACTTTGCTCCTGAGTTTCACAGTATATTCTCACAATATTTTAAGATTTGGTGATAAGTTTTTCTGACATATGCTGAAAACCACATCTTGAAAGTTCCACGGATACTTAAGTGAGGCAGCTCCATGCCTGCTAGCCTGTTTTCATGCTCTTTACCATGATGGTTATGGACCTTAACCATCTGAAATTGTAAGCAAGTCTCCAATAAACCCTTTCTTCTGTAAGTTGCCTTGGCCATGGTGTTTATTAACAGCAACAGAAATGTAACTAAGACAAATGCATTTGAAAAGTGGTGGTTTTAAACTTTTAATGTGGTTCAAGTTAACCAGCTATTTTATAGAGTGTGTTGCTTGCATCATGGCTAGGAAATATTTTCCTCATTAATGTTATAAATTTTTTTCTACTTAATTTTTATAAGAAGTTTTATAATGTGAGGTCATATATTTATACCCATATTTTGAGAACAAATTTGAAAATAGTATGACATGTTTATCATGCCTCATTTTTGTGTGTCTTAGTAGGTCTACAATTAATCTCAATCTGTTTATTGGAAAGAAGTTACCAGTATTCATTTTTGAGCATTTATCCTGAAACATGTATGTGTTTGCTTCCATCATACATGTGCTTTGTCAGAAGCTTTGAAATCAGAAATGCACCTTTTCCAACTTTAGTCTTATTTCACAAAGTTGTTTTGAATATCTTATATTTTTTCTGCTTCCATATTTATCATGGAATCATACCCTTATATATCTCTTAATAACTAGGATGAGTGGACTTTGAAGAGTCCTGAAGAATCAGAAATATCATGAACTTTCTGCCTGGACCTCAGGAGGAAACATGGACACTCTAGACATGCCAGCATCCCCTTCTTCCCCTTTCTATCTCACTTCACATTTCATGAACATCCACTCAGTACACACATGGAGCTGACCATAGATGAGCAAAGAAGCACGGCTTCTCCCCACTCTGACTTGGTTATTGAAATCTGCATGCTTTCACTGACTGTCTTAACTGTCCCTCCAGGTAAGTTTAGGTTCAGGCCTCAGGCATCTCCTCTAATAAAGGAAGTATTGTCCCAGTGACCCAAGTCTAACTACATCTATGAATCTGAGAGAAATGATGAAGACTTACAAAAAACTGCATCCAATTCTATGCCTAATTGGAAAACAAATTGGAAGGAAACATGTTTTTCTGCAAAAGGAAATGTTAATAACATGAAGTAAATATAGAAAGTAAAAGATTCATGAACAGATATTTATAAACAGTAACTGTGATATTTACTATCGATTAAGAATTAGTAACTGGTAAATTATAGTTGTGTTTTAGCTTTAATTTCACTAATGCTTTATTTTGATTGCAGTTGCACTCTTTCAAAGAATAGAATAAGATAGGTTGCTTTTCAACCATGTTTGTCAAAGAAAATTCCTTCAACACTATGATTATAGTACAGAAATCAACTCGCAGAGCATTTCATCACGAAATATTCAGGCAAATTCCTCATACTATTAGCACAAAGCCATAATAAAGCGTCTTATGTCATATGGGATTGCATTGGATGATACCTGAGTCCATAACATGTTTTAACACACTAAGGAAATAATTCATGAGGATTATGAAAATATATTTGAAAAAAATCAACAGTTAAATATCTCTTGACACTTATGTCACACCTGAATAAAAGAATCCCTAAACTGTGATTGTAAAAACTTTAAAAAAACGTATTGTCTGAAAATTCCATATTTAAATATAATGCAAACATATGCTGGACTATCTCCCCTGCAACTTGTCTTCTACCCATGCTACCACTTTTACCTCCACTTTTACCTCCCTATTTCATATATGCTTCAAGAAACTGAATCCCTATACTAATCTTGATTACAAACTTGATAGATTCAGAACAAATAGGAAGTGCATTCAAACGTTTCTGTGGTTTTAGTGAGGTTTAACGGGAATGCCACACTCTGAATATGGACAGTACTATGCTATGGGCTAGGGCCCCAGAGTGAATGAAAAGAAGAAAATTTGTTCAGCGGAAGCATTCATCTTTCTGAGATTGCTGGTTACAGATATAATATGACGAGCTGCCTCAAACTCCTGCTGCTACACCATCCCTACTATAATGGACAGTACCCTGTAGTCACTAGCCAAAATAACCCTTTTCTACCTAAGTGACTGTTGGCATGTACTTTCTCACAACAATGGGAATAGAATCTAGTGAAGATAGTGATAATTTGTGATATTTATTTCCTTCAATACTTAGGTCTGTATGTATATAAGAAAGACATGGGATGAAAACAACTGTTGAACACATTACATAAGGTGTTTGGCTTATTTTTATAAAGTGAATAACTTTTATATGTTTTAAGTACCCCAAATCCTGAAAACGTAAAGATTTGGAGTTTTATATAAAATTGAAATCAATTCTTTCGTTAAAATTAATTGTTTGAATTAAATGACAGGCATGTTGGTTAGAGTACTTTTGCTTATACATTAAATGTTCTTAAAATTTTAATATATTTGGAATAAAACCTGGAAAGGTACTTGCTTTTGCTGATGAATTATCCCTCTATACAACAAATAAAACTTGGAAAAATTATAAAGTACTATATCCAGTACTATAAATAATGAGAAAAATGCAAGCACAAATCAAGACTCCTTTATGAAAACGTTGACAATGCTTGAAAAACACAGTTAGGTCTGTAGTGAGATTGATTCACTAGAGCAAAAAATGCCCTTAGTAATAAATCCAGGAAGAAATCTAGCAAGTTATACTAGAAAATCCTTTTAATAATCATAAATGAAATCACAAGTAAATGTAAAAGCCAGCCCTAGTGTTATCAGGGAAGGGTTAGCTTAGCATAAATGTGATGCAGTTCCAATTAAAATAGCACATGGATTTTTGCTTGCATGAGATGATCTTATAATTTATATGGAACCATAAATTCTGGCAAGTAGTGAAGAACATTGAGAGAATATGCTCTAAAGTGGCTGCAATCAGCTTGATATAGTAGTGCTATGTAGAATAGGAAAATAAATCAGTAGAAATGGACAGGTTGCAGAATAATTAAGAATGAAATCCACAGTATATGATAGACAGGCCACCCTATGCTATAAATGAATTATATTCAGGATGAACACAGTGGTGATGCCTTTCAAATACCTAGATGAGAAGACGTAATGGTGGGCTCTCCATTTTTCTTATGTATATCTAAAGGTAAATCTTACATGTTTGTAATTTAAATTTAATGATAGAAAATAGTATCTTAAAAGAAAATGTAGGAAACTATATCTAAAATATGGGAGTTACCAAGGATATCTTCTTAATTCAAAGTGAAACATTAAATGAGTTAAATTATTTTTTTGAAACAGAAATAGAATGATAATAAAGCAGTATCTATTGCAGACAAAGGATACAACTAAGTAGCTCCTATCCCACAGTGAAACAAACAGGTAACAAAACAAAGCAAACAACCCAAAACAAAATAACAACAACAACAACAACAACAACAAAACACCTTTAGAAGCTTAGTGATAAAACTGACTTGATTTTGGTAATAGATCTAGGTAAAACAAATTTAAAGTTTTAGAAATAAATAATTGTGTTCCTAATAGTGTTATATTTGACAACTGATCTCATCATTGTGTTCTTTTATGTGAGAACAGAGAAGCAGGGTATAGTGCAAGGAAGCAGCTATGGAATATTCATCAACAAACAATGCTTTCTTACCCATTATATTCATATATTTGTATTGGTATTTGAGAACCCCAAGTTTTGCTTGAGAAACATTTAGAGACTACTAAGCATGCTAGAAACTTTGGTGCTAGTTTACAGATACTTAGGATAAACCTTTTCCTTTTTCTTTTTTCTTTCGAAGCTTATATATGAGGCATGGGCTAACAACAAAAATAATATAGAAGATTTAGAAGCCAAGGTACACTAAAGATATTAAAGGCTCTTGTGGGTTCATAGTTCATAATTTACTCTCCAGGTAATTTAGAGCTATTGTAGGTTTTTGTTTGAGTACTGTGGGTTGTCCTACTTGAAAAGACTACTCCAGATGTTTTTAGGATGGCATGTGCAAGGAGAAGAGCTGCACTTTGTCTGTCTTCAGAGCCTACTGCACTTTCCTGTACAAGCAGTAATATGGACTAGTGCCACAGACAAACCCCTTCTGAGTCTCCTATCTGCACGGAACGGGTTCTGGTTGTAGGTGGGCAAAGGAGTTGGTGAAAGTGACAAACAGACTCAACACAAGAGAGTGTGGATCTGAATGTAATTTGTCAAATCAAGCATCAAACTTTTTATACAGAAGAAAATAGGGAAGTTAGGTGACACACCAGCAAGGTACAAGGAGGTTATCAGATTCTTACATAAAACAGAGGAATGCAAACATGGAAGCACTGGCAGGAACCAACTGGGATAAAATTCGATGTTAACAGCTGGGATTAAAAAACAGGCCCCCTCCCCCCAAGGTCAGCTTAATCTTAGAAGCCAGGGGCAAGGGCTTTGTGCCCTTGCCATAGTTCCTATTCTAGTCTATTGTATAGTCCACCTTTCTCCTAGGACATTGTAAATTCTTGTATATGGGTGTAACTCAGCTACCTATAGTTCTAAGTATCTACTCTAGTTCCTTCTTAGATCACAAACTTCCTTCTTCCTAGATAATGGTAAATTCCTGTGTAGGGCAGTGACTTAGCTATCCAAGTCCAGGGTCTGCTCAAGGACTGCCTAGGACTGGTGAAGAATCTAACTTAGCTATATGTCAAATAGAAGCACTTATAATAAAGCAATGTTAAGGGAAAGCACACAGATCCATTTACCAACTAAAGCAAGGACATTGGAGCATTCGTAATACAGGATGCCACGATTCCAGAAGACTAAGTTTCTGTGAACTTTTCGCCTTAGGGTCTGTCGTATTTGTCACTACTGGAGTGGATGTCGAAGACTAGTGTGGTAGCAGAGAAGCAGAAGGGAAGTGTGCATGTTCGGGTTAACGGGTGTGCTGCAGGGGCATGGGAAAAGGCAGGTGAAGCACGGTAGTGTGGCAAATTCAGTTTTCATCAGTGCTATTAGAGTGTTAAGGGTACAGTTTTGCCCTGGATTAGAAGATAAATCTGAATGTCATGGTATTCAATAGATTTGAAGAGAAAGTTGATTCGGAAAGTATTATATTTAAGGTATAGTTAACTGTTTATCCAGCTTGGATGAAATGTACAGTTTAATACATGGGCATGCATAATGGGAGATCATCGGTGGTATCCTAGCCGAACTACCCAACAAAAGGGAGAGAGAACCTGTAGAGACAACAATCCAGTGGACAGGCACATCCCCAAGTTAAGGGATGGGACCACTTACTCTTCTCAAAAAATTTAACCCAGAATTGTTCCTGCATAAAGGAAATACAGGAACAAAGAGTGGAGCAGAGACTGAAGGAAAGACCATACAGAGACGGCCTCACATAGGGATTCATCCTATATGCAGCCACCAAACTCAGTCAGTATTGCTGATGCCAAGAAGAGCTTGCTGACAGGAGCCTGATATAGTTGTCTCCAGACTCTTCCAGAATCTGACAAATACAGATGTGGGTGCTAGAAGCCAACCTTTGGGCTCAGCATAGGCATACCAATGGAGGAGTTAGGGGAAGGACTGAAGGAGCTGAAGTGGTTTGCAACCCCATAGGAAGAACAACAATATCAACCAACCAGACCCTCCAGACCTCCCAGGGACTAAACCACCAACCAAAGAGTACACATGGAGGTACCCATGGCTCCAGCCACATATGTAGCAGAGGATGGCCTTATCTGGAATCAAATGAGAGGGGAAGCCCTTGATCCTGTGAAGGCTCCATGCCCCAGCATTGGTCAATGCTAGTGCAGTGAGGTGGGAAGGAGTGGGTGGGGGAGCACCGTCATAGAAGTAGGAGGGAGGCGCGAGGGGGTAGGAGGGTTGCAGAGGGGAAAACAGGAAGGGGAATAACATTTGAAACACAAATAAATAAAATAACCAATAAAAATTTTTAAAAGAAGAATGAGATGATAACAAAAGTTCCATTAAAATGATCCAAGCTCAACATCCCATTCTTATTACAACTACATTTGGTAAACTCTTCTGGAGTGTTGAATGTAGGAGATTTGGTGTACAAAAAAAGTTCAGCTAAATGCATTAAGGTAGACATATTAATTATTAATAAATTCCATATAGATGATTACTTGGTCTTTTGAATAATTAAGGGCCACTGCAGGGCATATGATTCCTTTTAGAGCCAAACACAAGCCTACCATTATATTTTTGGTATTTCTCCAAAACCAGTATAGTAATAATTTTTTGTGATGACAAAAGACTTGCATATTTTTAATATATAGATAGTTCCCATAGACTTCTGATATGTATCTCATTTACCACACAGGAACTATTAAAGGTTCCATATCTTTGGGTTATATAATAATTTAGAGAGGTTCAGGGGACACTTGGAAGCATTTTGAGAATTTAAGGAACATACAATTTTAATAAGGTTCTGAAAGGTGGAAGACGCAACATTTCCAACAGGGAATGCTGGAGATGAGGAATAGAGCATGAAGTTCCTTGTTCTTCCTTTGTCTTCTCTTCCCTCGTGATAGCTGGACTACTTCTCTCTTCTAGGCATAAAAAATAGATAGGCTCCTTCCCCTCTGGGTCCACAGCGGTTTTAGACTAATGGCTTTGCCACTCTACAAAAATTAGTTCTCTTGGCTTCCAACTACAGCTCTTAGTTGGAGATTTTTGAGATTTCCAGGACAAACAGATTTCTGTGGTTGGGTGAGCTTTGATTTCTGAGACTTGTGAGAAAAATAAGTATGGAGATAGGTGTCTAGTATCAGGCACACAGTGAAATGATTTTTTTCATTGAACCAAACTTCTTCAAGGGAAATGGAAATAGTATTTGGATTCTCAAAGTGTGGCCTAAAAGTTTTTCATCCTTTAAGTTATTCTTATTAGTAATTATGAACTAAAATAGTAAGATGATTACATTATATTTCTTTTCTCTAAGCAAGGAATACACATGTGGTTATTTGTTTCAATTTTGTTCTTGTTTTTCCTTCATGAGGAGTACTTGAGATAGTGTTGAATCCAAGAGAAGATTTTCTCCCCAGGAAACCTTAATAGGGTCTCAAGAAATTGCTCAGCAGTTAAGAGGCAGTTCAGTTGTTCAGAGAACCCAGGTTTGATTCCCAGCACACACATGGCAGCTTACAAGCATTTGTAACTCCGGTTTGAGGGGATCTGCTGCCCTTTTTTGACACATAATATACAGGCATACATCTAGTAATATACCTAAACCCATTAAGATAAAAATAAAACAATCTTTAAAAATATAAAAGAAATCTTAATATGTGAGGGCATAGCATGTACAAAGCTATTGGTTAATTTTTCAACACTGCAGAAAGCAGGCATACTTAAGACCTAGATTGAGCCTGGGGTATTAATGTAGTTTTCAGATGTACTTTGTTTTGATGTGTTCTTTAGAAGTTTTAAAAACAAATCTAAAACTTTGTTTTTAGATCTTTCGATTTATTTAATCAAAATCAATACAGAAGGCTCTGGATACTCTTTTTCGAAAGCAACAATCAATGCTATCAATAGTGTTAGTCAGCTTTGAACTCTGCTTACTACAATAATGACTAGTCAGGCAAGATATGCCCCTGTGTATAACAGTAACACAAATGATATGTGGACCTCGAGTTGAATGATTCCTAGGAGCTGGGGAGATAGCAGCATCTCACTCTAAATAAAAAAAAAAAAAACAGTGATGGATCAAATTAAGGATGCCACCAAAGTCCTAACTGATCAATGAGTTTTATGGTTTTTTTGTTTTTTAAACAGGACTGTGATCAAGAGGTCACTTACAGGAACAAAAGTGACTCAGAGACAGTTATATCTCCAGAAAGCCACTCCAGGATGGGTGATCATCCTGAACACTAGAAACCTGAAGTGCATGGTGCAACTTTCATGGAAGGTTGTCGGGTTGGAGACTGTCTTTTCCAGGGACATTGGTCTGAACCTCTTCTAGGTAGCAAAGATAGCCTGAAATTATCCCTCCCTCTATAGTCTTTTCTGCTCAAATAAGCTTGGGGGTGGGAGGATCCTACTGTGCCTGGTCATTTTCAGGGACTTTCCAAAAAATTTGAGTTTTTTACTTTGTTTTAAAGAGGTTTCCTTGAGAATAGAATGTTCCACCTCTCGCTTTAGAATATCCTATGGACTAATAAACTTCCTTCTATAATGACATGTTTATCTGGGAGGAAATTGCTATTGAACATGGAGTAGTCAACCACTTTTGAATTATATTTAAGGCCTGCTTCAAAGGAAGAAACATAGGTTTCCCTAGAATCCATAGCTTGAGAATGCATAGATGCCAGCTGACATCTATTAATTAATTCATAAACTCACAAATCTCCCATGACACTTAGAATAGATCATGGGATGGGGGGGGGGGCATTGTTAGTGAGCCAGAGATCAGAATAAACTTGACTGAAACCATTCAACTTTAACACCATAGGACCTTTGCCCTTAACGACTCATAACATTTGTGGCTGCCTATACAAGACTTGTACAAGATCAAGCCAGACAGTATTCTAGTTTGGAGAGGAGGGCAGACAGGCTCACAAATACCCACTTCTAGATGAGGATGTATTGATGATCTAGACAGAGAGAGTCAGTTTTTTGTTTTTTAGGGGTGCGGCCTAATAAAACGCTCCAGTGAATGATCCCACACAATGCACGCATTGGCAGCACAAATTGGATTCACTCATGAATAGCAAAGTGGGACAGTAAGTTGGGATTAGGATGAAGGGCTCAGAGGTAGACCCAGAAAGAGTTAAAGAGAGAAGTTAGGACTGAATATGATGAATACACATTGCATGCATGTATGAAATTCTCAAAAATTAATAAAAATATTACATTTAAAAATATTGCTTCCAGCTACAGGATAATTTTCTGCACACCATTTGCCCCTAAAATGATTAAAATTTCCCTTTTTTGAAGTTCAGGATTTATTATAAATCTGGCAATCTTTATTAAACCTTTAAATGTCAAGAGATTTAGAAGCAAATGGCAAAGTACGTTTTTCAGTGATGAGTGAAGTCTATGGTACAAAATTTCGAATCAACTCCCGTGTTGGTGCTGCAGATGTCTCTCTAGTGGAAGGGATGTATGGCTCCACCACTGTTCCCTGTATCACAGTGACCCAGTAGGATGGACTGTATATTTTTACGTCCTTGAAGCTTTTTTTTTATGGTGCTCATTTTCATCTGAATCCAGATATGCAGGCAGTGGTTCTATTGAAATGCCAGCAATGGTGTAATGTATCCACGAAGATTAGCTGTCTTCCCACAACTTAATTTTTTCTAACGTTCATACCAAGTTAAATGGCATCACATTTATTTCCAGGAAAATAATATCAGTTGCCCATCTTTCAGTGTTCTACGATTCCGAGATAACGTATTTCCTTCTAACTATGAAGAAAGCCTTCCTGACTCCTCCTTAATTATGAGACAGGTTATTTTCTATTCTACTCACCCAGGTTTCACTGCAGCACATTTGACCTTTCGCATACATGCTTCTCTGTCAAAATTTCTGAGTTGACTCCTTCAAAAGACATAGCACTCTGTCTTACACTCTCACCAGGAAAGAAACTCCCTAAAGAAATAGCGTTAGGCTGAGAAAAATGAAAATGCCCTTCCAAGTTTTGTTTGTAAAGATGAAAAGATAGTACACAAATCCCCACGTTATACCTATCGATAGAAGGATAAGTGGGCATTTTCAGTGCCTGTCTCTTCTCTTGTTGTCTGTATTTTGCCTTATTAGGGAGCACAGTCCAAGAGTCCTGTTTTTCTGTACACAGAAGCTGTGACTGTGGAGCTCTCAGACAAGTGGGTGCAGGCTTTGCTATCTGATACTGAATCTGTCATACTTTCAGTGTTCTTTTCCTCTTTTTGTTCCTTAATCTCCAATATTTCATCATTTATAAGTTAGCTAGTTTTTTTTTTTTTGGACCTTGCATAATTATCATGTAATCAAGAGTTTGAATTCAGCGTCTATATAATAATTACTCCACTATAATGTTTGACATAGTTACAAATTAATGGTTTTGTAGAGCAGAGAGGTTAGGGGTTCTCTGTGCTGAGGAAATGGCCTCAATTCTGTTGCTGAAATGAAACTCTGCTTTATGTCTGTGAAGGACGTTGGTCAGTTGATGGATAGCTCCGTAACATTCTCTTTGGTCATGTCAACTTTCTATCAGAAGTCTTGTCAGTATGGTGTTTTCAGAAATAGAAGAGAATAAAATAAGTTGACACCAGGCATAAACAAATGCCCCAGTGTGCAGTACAAATTTAGATTTTTCTTAATTTTAAAACCTTTTGATTTTTCCCCTGAGAATACATAGTCTATAGGAATACATAGCATGTGATTAAAAATTAGAAAATAAGGCATTAGATATGAAGGATGAAGTCATCCTGTTGATGTTCAAGGATGAACTCAGCATTTTACTTATTTATACAGGTTTGATATTTGAAAATTATCTTTTTAAAATCAGTAGAATGTTTAAAATTTTGATTAATCCAAACCACACACCTGAGATTGGTAAGATTGTATTTTTGTCATTAAACACTGTTCCTATTTACCTTCTGTTGCTGTGATACAAGGCTTGCATCAAAAGCAACCTGAGGCAGAAGGGTTTCAGTCTATACTTCCAGGTCAGAACTCATCACTGAAAGAAGTCAAGGCAGAAAACATAGGCAGGAACTTGAAGTAGAAACCAGACAGAATTGTTACCTGCTGTTCAAGACCTGGATCTCTCACTTCCTCAGGCTTGTGCTTAGCTGACATTTCTTAAATTCAATTCAATTTTATTTTATTTTTTTATTCACTTTACATCCTTCTCCATGACCCCTCCCAGTCAATCTCTCCCATAATCCTTTCCCCATATCTCCCTTCCCCTTCTTCCCTGAGCAGGTGGGGATCCTCTGGGCATCCACTTCAAGTCTCTGAAAGGCTAGACGCTTCCTCTTCCACTGAGGCCAGACAAGGTGGCCCATTTGCTGATATTTTTGTACAGCCCAGGACCAAGAGCTGTATGTAGTGTCTACAGTCATCTGGGTTCTCTTCCATCAACTAGCAATCAAAACAATTCCATGTAGCCCATTCTGATCTAAGAAATTCCTTAACTGAGGTTTACTCTTTTTTGGTGACTTTATGTTGACCATAAAAACTAGCCCGCATAAACACAAAGGTTGACCGCACCATGGATGCTGAATAGATCTTTGCTAAATGTATTATTATACAATGATTGTGTTAGGCAAAAATGTTAATTGCTTGGGATTATATAAATAATGCTAATAAGCAGATAGGATGCCAACAGAGGACACAAGAAGGTGAAACAATTTTTTTCCCCTTTTGGAAATAGGTTTGCAAATGATTTGAAGTATTGATTTTTAAGAAATGCCCATTTGGCATTCTGGGGATTTTCTTCCTTAAATACTCTAAACTCCTACAGTCTCTCAGCGTGACCTTTTTCACACTTTCTGGAACTGTACTTTTGAATTTTCAAGTGGCCTCTAGGTGGTCAAATCCAGTATTTTCTCAAATTGTAGGATATTTTCTTTTTTAAAAATAGCATTTGTTACTTTTGCCCTTCTGTTCTTTAAATTTTTCCCATTGGATTCCACTGATAGGAAATTTCTCTGTGCCAGAGTACTGTTCTGTCGTTTGATAGCATAACCCATTATATAGATGGGGAAATGTGGCTATGTCACTAAAGTAATCTGACAGAGAAAAGACTGTTTCTGGATGCAGCCAGAACTTACTGTGTGGTATTGTGTCAAGACTAACATAATAAACAGTTTTTTTTTCCTGACCTCTTCTGTACATCTTAGCTTAATTGGTTGATTCAGCTTCCACTTCTTCAACTCCTGAAGAAGATGACAGCCATAGAACACAGAGTGGTCTCTCTCATTCTATTTTCTTTTCCAACCCAGGAACTTTTGTCCCACCCTACAGATTGTGAGATAAAATATAATCTTAGTATGTTTTCTAGTAACACAGGTGATTACTCACTTTGCTTCCAAAGTTTATGTAACATTTTCAAGTATCTCAATGGATGAATATAGTTTTTGCTTGTTTTTAACCACATTAAAAAAATCACTTTTGAGATTTTAATATAAATCCAACATTACTGCCATTCCTTTCTCCTGTTTAAACAAAGGCGATCACACACAGTAATGGGGGCCCTAGCATTTCTTCACTCACGCCCCTCTCCACCCCATGCCCTTGCAGTGTGTTCTGCTGGTTTCTCTTACTTTGATTTGAATGATGTTCTCTTGTTAATTTTGCAAACATGTGTGGGTTTTTATTTTTAACTCTTGTGATAAGAGACAAAGAGCACACACACACACATACACACACAATCTGATCCCCAGCCATGGCTAACATTATGAGGATCCAATAGAGAGACAACATAGGTTTAAAGTATACTTAGAAATATTAAAAATTCCTGACTAGTGTGCTTATGTCAATATAAAACAGTACAGTTCTTAAACTCTAGGTATGTAACTGGTTTTTCCTATATTCTGTTTTGATTGCTGTAACTAAAATATCTGAGTTTACAGACCTCATCCCTGAGGCAGGAAGGGTGTGCCCAAGCAGAGGAATAGACATCATTGTGGCCAAGAAGCAGAACAGATGAGGAAGGAGCCAGAGCAAGGTGTGCCCTCCAAAAGCGTGTGCCTAATGACCTCCTTTCAGACTGTGCTCACCTGTCACAAGTTCTCCAACTTCCCAAGGTCCTATTCAGAGTTTGAATCCATCGATAGGTCAGCATATTTAAATATTTTTGGATTACCTTTCTCGTCATTTAATCGTCCTTGTAAAGAAGCTCAAAAATACACCGAGGGCTGCGCTTTATTAATCTCTTAAGTGCCCCTCAGCCATTAGAGTATTCATTGTTTTCTCTCCATAGTGACACATGCTCTATGGACTGAGCTCTGGGGTTTTATGCATGGATTATGTGCACAGGTAAGTGCTTCAGCATTGAGCAATATCCTAAGTCATTTTCTGTTTTTTCTACTGAGTATATAAAACATTTTATTATATTCTTATGTAGCATATTTCCCCCTTTCCACTTCATCCCCCAAAGAGCCCCCCCAATTCATTTTTCTGAGTATCTTCTTTCTCTTCACCACACCTGATCCCTCCTGTTTTCTACCCTACCTGTGTCCAATCCAACCACAAAATCTACTGTATTTCTCCTTCCCAGAGAGATTCATGCATTCATCATGCAAGCTCTTCTTGTTACTTAGCCTCTTTGGGTTCTGTGGACTATAACATGATTGTCTTTTTACTTTGTAGCAAGTATATACTTATTAGTGAGTACATTGTCTTTCTGGGTCTGAGCTATCTCACTCAGGATGATCTTTTTTTTTTCTTTTTTCTTTTCCTAGTTCCATTTATTTGCCTGTAAATTTGCTGTTGCTGTTGTTTTTAACAGCTGAGTAATACTTCATTGTGTAAATGTATCACATTTTATTTATCTGTTACTTGGCTAAGGAGCATCTATGCTGCTTCCAGTTTCTGGTTATTATGAATAAAGCTGATATGAACATAACTGAGCCAGCACCACTGTGGAAGGATGGAGTTTCCTTTGGGAATATGCCCAAATGTGTTATAGCTGGGTTTTGAGGTAGATCGATTTCCAATTTTCTGAGAAACCACCATGTTAATTTCTGAAGTAGTTGTACAAGTTGGCACTCCCATCATCAATGGAGGCATGTTCACCTTGCTCCATATCCTCATCAGCTTAAGCTGCCACTTGCATTTTTGATTTTCACCATTCTGATGGATAAAAGATGGAATGTCAAGGTCATTTGGATTTGTATTTCCCAGGTGGCTAAGGAGGTTGAGCATTTGAGATTCCTCTGTTGAGAATTCTCCTTTTAGATCTGTACCAGCATGTTTTGTTTTTATAGATACATTTAATTGTGTGTGTGTGTGTGTGTGTGTGTGTGTGTGTGTGTTCGTGGGCATTCAGTTGTGTGTCAGTGCTCACAGAGGACAAAGAAGGCATTAAATCTCAAGAACTGGAGTTACAAGCAGATGTGACCTTTCTTATGTAGGTACTAGGACCCAAATCTGGTCCTCTGCAGTAATAACCAATGTTTTTAATCACTGAGATATCTCTTAAACCTATATTCTTTATTTTGAGATATGATTTCACTATGTTACCCAGGCTTGTACTTAATTTTAGCCTAAAATAATATATAACCTAAGTTTATCAAACTGAGTCTCATGACTAACATAACTTATATCATGAAACATGAAAGCTTATGCTTTCTGAATGATTGGGGTTATTTATTTAAAAAGTAATACATAAATTTAGTAAAACTGTGAAGTAAATTGGCTCCCATGATCCATCTACTTTAATTCACACACATTTTTTACTGTTTATTATTTTATAGATTTTCTAGCTTATGTAAGGCTCAAGCAATTGGAGCAATTCTGACTTATTAGCTATTTTTCCAAAAAATGGATGTACTTTCAAGTGGTTTTGAATCACTTCACATTTTTGGCCTATTATGCCACTCAGCCCTGGTTCACTTTGTTTCAACAGGAAGGTTTGAATTAGACTAGCAATCTATAGTCCATCTGATGGCAGGACTTATTAATCATTGGAAACTATAATATTGAATGTCACAGAGACATTTCAATATTTTCCTTCTCACTGCCTTCTTATTGTCAAGGCATCCAACATTGACTTTTGGAAGCATTGCTTTAAAATGCCCAGGAGTGGTCTAGATGGAAGAGACATCTTTCCTTGGTATCAAGTGAAGGCAAATCTGAGAATTCAGATTCTGTTACCAACCATGAAATTCATTTAAGAATAATACAATCATTTTTTAAGTCGAAGAAAATCCATATATTAATTTGAAGAAATGATTCTCTGACTTAATTTCTTGAGCTGTGACTGAAGCGTGTTAAGTACATAAACAGGAGTCAAATTTAGTAGGGTCTTATATGTCTGTGTTTATATCTCTGCTTCTCACTTGCTCACCCTATCTACCTCTCTATCTATCTTTCTACCTCTCTATCTGTTATCTCTTGCGCGCGCTGGACTGGCCAGCAGTAAGGACGCTGCAACAGGATCCTTCTGCACACGTTTATTGGGAGAGCTTGATTGCAGAGGCAAAGAGACCCTGAGCCCAGAACTGGTGCTGCTTATATAGGCCTAGGAGAGGCGTGTCTCACACCCGGATTGGTTATGCACTATACCTCATTTGCATGTTCCTCATCTGATTGGTTACTCTCTCTCAGTACCTCACAGAACCTCATTATCATACCTCATTTGCATGTCTCACATCTGATTGGTTATACTCTCAAAACCTAATTATCATGCCCGGGCCAGGCAGTGTCTTGGCAAAAAGCTTTATGCATATGTACACATTGGTTGTTTATCCAAACTTATTCGTGGTGGCCAGCAATAGCCAGAGCCACTCTGCAATGGCACATGTGGCTTCCCACAGTTATCTATCTTCATTTGTTTATATATTATCACCTGTTATCAATAATCTATTAAATTTGTACATTTTATACATATATATGTATAATTATATGTATCTCTACCATTTTGTATATCATCTTATATAGCTATAGAGATATACTTACTTAAAATCGAACAAGTGCAATAGATTCACAAGCATATCTCTGACATTTTGTGGAATGCCCGTTTAGTAATCTATTCAGTGGCTACTCCTGTGTTTGGAGCAATTACAGAGCCTACAACTGTCTTTTGATGGTGTGGCCTTTTCTCTTTAAATCATCTTTTCTGTATTTATCTGTTCTTTATCTGTGAAAAGAACACTTTGGTCACCACCTTCCCTTAACGCATTTGACACATGAAAGATAGATCATACTAATAGCAGGTGATCAATAAATGCTATTACTTTTTAGATTCTCTTACTATTCAGAAATGAGCTTTGAACACAAAAAGAAACTTTCCTTCTCTCAGATTTCTACCTCTTTGAGCCAGTTTCATCACTACCTTCTCCTTCAAAAATTGAATAATAGTGGAATGAAAGACTTACTCAATGAAACAAAGGAGGAAACACAGTCTATTTTTTCCACTTTAATTTTGCTCCAAATTTATAGCTAAAAGTGAAGTATAATCTTGCCATAGCATTAATTTCAGTTTATACTCAAGCAAACTTGAGTGTTTAAGCATCTATGCTTGCTCCAATTGTTGTCTTTGGGGATTTGGAAATTCATTTGGCCTTCAAAGTCAGTGGTGACTTGGATGGATTCCTAACCATGGATCATTGGATATCACCCAACATTGTTCTGTTCTATAGTTAATAAAGAAACAAAAATAAAGCATTAAGGAATGGTGGCCAAGAAAAATCTTATGCTCAGTACTCCTTTCCTTGCAGTCAGTTCTCTGAATGCTTTACAACCAGTTCCTATTCATTTGAAATAAAGGATTTCTGGTCTGTCCATTTATTTTTACTTTTTTTTTATTGAAAATATTTTTTTCATACAATATTTTCTGTGTATGTTTTTCCCTTGCCCTACTTCTCCAAGTTTCTCCCTACTTCCCATCCCATTTGGATTCAGATTTAAGGAATAACGATAAAACAAATCAAGATCAAACAACATGGAGTATGACAAAACAACCAAACTAGAGGAAAAAAAGCCAAAGAAAAAAGCAAACGACATGTATATAGATACAGAGACCCACTTGATTGCACACTCAAGAATCCCATAAAAACCCATAACTTGAAGCCATAACAGATACACAAAGGACCTGTAAAGTAGAGAAAATATCCAACCAACAAACAAAAAATAAGCAACAACAAACTTCCCTGACTTAACATTCTGGGGCAGAGAGCTTCCAAAGGTGCTGCTGAGCTCATTTTGTATTGGCTATCTATTGCTTCACATAGAGCTTACCCTCAAGAGTGATTTGTTTCCCTAATGAAACTCCCTTGTGGAAAGCTAATTTTCATTTGCAAGTGGCTATCAACTGGAGATAGCTTCTGGGTTATACCCAGAAAGCAGTCACTTTCTGTGAAAAACAAAACAAAGGAAACAAAGAAACCAAAACCAACAAATAAAAATAAACAACAAACCCCCTCCCCACCCAAACCCTTATCTTTTCAGTTCAACTAACAGAACCTAAATAGCTTTTTAAATAACCAACAAGCAAATTTTTAACCATGTTTTAATAGAAAGAGATTAAAGATTTCAGATGGGAACCGTTGTCAATGTAATTGCTTTTCAGCTCATACCATTTTTTTTTTTTTTTGTAAGGTTAAGGAACTCCTTTAGATCTGTATGGTGGAAGGTTTGTTGTGGTTTGCATAATAGGTCAGCTTGCTACTGTAGTGGGCATCAGATAGATTAGCAAATCTGCAATTTGGGACTGAAAAGATTGATCAGACTCCCGATTTTCTTCTCTTGTATTTCCATCTTACTTTCTGAATAGATTTCTATTCTCTCTACTTATTTAGGCCAACTTACAGCATCTGAAGGGTTCTGTAAACTGTTATCTTCAGAGGCACCCTGCCTCAGAGAAATCATTTCCTCTTTGCTGCAATTATTCATGTTTAAACAATATGCATCCTCCGGAAAGATTTCATATGCATGCAAAGATAATTAGAAGCCTTATGTTTTTTATTTTCACCTTAAACTTTATCATTCAGAGATTTAGTTTACACCATTTTTAATTGCTTTGGGCTAGAACACAGCTTTTAAATGTAGTCAAACCACCCAGAGACAATATTTGAGGGATATTATAGTTTGAACTGAAAAACAGAAGCCAGAGACATTGCTCTGTGTGATGAAAAGTGTGTTTGCTCAAAAGATAGATAGCAGAGAGGGCTGAACATATTGGATAGAGATAAAACATATGGTGGAATGAAGTCATATATACCACAATAAAACATAATTTGGCTAGTAAGTGTATGTCTTGAAATAATTGTAATCTCTTGCTCTCAGTTTCTTCATATGTAAAAAGCATATAGTAAGTAGTTTTATTAGCTCTTCATGGCCTATTTGAGGCAGGGTAAGATGGCTAGTGGGAGAAGAGGTGGATCTGCATCTCTATAAAAAATACTGAACAAAATTAGTTTTACAGGAGAAGCAATATAGATCACAGACCATGCTATTTGTACATGTCCTATAAGCAACTGGTAAAAGCTTTCTTTCCACATGCTGTGAAGTATAAGGCTGTAGTTCTCACTGAGAAGTCCATGAACACTAATGACACGTATCTTTACAGGAGGTTCACAGATCAGAACTATTTTTTATAATAATTGTCAATAATTAATTGCTTTTTTGACACTTGAAAATATCTCTTATTACATGAAAAGCCCATAAACACCTTGCAATAAAGGTTTACTACATATTTTCCCTATCTGGGAAACAAGTTTGAGAAGAGCTGAATTTTGCCTCTTATTGAAATGTCCATTCCATATAGCTTTCAGTGCTTCAGGGCCATGCTTATGTTATCACTGATCATGGTGGGTTTAACTCTGAAGACTGAATTTAGGACACCATGGATGCTCTAAGCAAGTGGTCTTTCACCGAGCTATTCCACCAGCCCTCTTTTTCACTTTTTAATTGGGAAGAGAGTATTCCATAGAGCTGCTACAACACTTTTGGAACACACCTTTATTTTTTAAACCAAATCTGGCATTAAACTTGACATCTCTTACCTCTACTTCCATGGCTGCTAGGATAACAATATCACACACCCGTATCTGTAGGTACAGTTTTTGGTATAGGCTCTTGGGACACCAGTAATTTTTTATTCCTCCTTTCTTGCTATTTTTCAATCTGTCTTAAAAGTTGTTATCCATGCGGTCCGTTTGTAATAGAAATATAAATGGTTAATATGGTCTCTTTAAGGTGGCATATTGGGAAATGGGGATTGTATCCTTTGTTTTTTTTTTTATTATAATTCAAAGGAATCCCAATCAAGTCTCACCCAGAAAAGATATAAAACTATGAACCTTTGCTAAGGCACTGATTTAATCCTAGCTCTTGGGATAATATTGAGCCTATAATAACAGGTAAAATCAACCACGAGGACTACGTGTATCAGATTGTGTAATGAGGCACAGCGTCTGCATTATTATGGCCAACTGCGGATGTAAAGCACTTTAGGGCAGACTTTATTGCCAATTTGCAAATTACATTGCAGAGTGGAGTGAAAGGCAAGCGATTAAGAGTGTCTGCTTTGAGCTGGGCAGGACACGGGGAGTAAGGCGTGATTTGTGGGTGTGTACGCCATTCGTTAGCTCCTGCGAGTAAATTCCGATTGTGAGCCTATCATAAATCATAAGCTTGTCCAATCTGCAGTTAAAAACTCATTTGCCAGTTTCTGTCTTCTTTCTCATCTGTTTTTGTACAGTACTTTATGATCTTCTAAATTAAACTGAACTGCCTGTTCCTTTGATCGAGGCAGAACAATCCCTTGCCAATGTTTCTCGGCATAACCCATGGAAGTGGATAAAACCGTCCGCAGGCAGGCAGAATGTATGTAAGCATTCCCTTGAAGCAAGTTTTGAACTAGGTGTTTTTCTGGATGACTACCAAATGCCAGAATCAGGCAAACTAACAAACCGTCCCCGTGTAGAGCTTACTATGAGTCAACCAATCAGACACAAAGCACAACATTAGAAAGCGGAGGCTGCAGGGATGGTGGTGGAAGGCCTGGCTTTGCAGTGTGAAGATCTCAGTTGGGCTCCCCAGCAGCCGTGCAAATGTCAGATGGATGTGGTGGCTGGAATATAATCCTAGCGTGTGCGGGGAGGAAACAGGAGTTCTCCAGAACAAGTTGAGCAGATAGACAATACATCGAACTCTGGCTTCTTCATGCATGCATGAAAACTCACACCCATGTTCAGGTTCTTATGTGAAAACACATGAATTGATCCACACTATTACACACACACACACACACACACACACACACACACACACACACACACACACACACCAAAGCAAAAAAACTAATGAATTCTTTTAGTACATAGTACTATAGGGAAAGACAACACATAGAAAAGGAAGCCTGGCTAAGATACAAAACCAGCAACAGTTTGCTTCGCTGCCATTTTGCAAACTACCAAATCTTTTCAATAGACAGAAAAGTACAGATGGGAGTGAATCTTTTATACTATCTACACTAAGTAAATGGTGATTTTTTTTTCTTCAAATTTTCATTCCTCTGTGGGCATGAGGTTTTTTGTCTTTTCTGGTTCTTCTTATATTTATCCACTCTTTTTTGTTGTTGTACTATGTTTTTGTCAACTGATTTCTATTTTCACGTCTTAAATATGTAAACTTTCAGGAATACATCCCTTTTCTGAAGCCGCTTCATGGGAACCTGCAAACTCCTTTCCAAACCTTGCAGATGCTACAGTGTTCTTGCCCTTTAGCTGGGTATTAAGAGCTCATCTGCTAAAAAGTGGGCAGTTTTGTAGCCCAAATGCCATGATTACCTCAGCAAACAGTTCACGCAGTGGTGTTTTGGGTAGAGTACTAATTAGCTTCTGTGGCTAATGAGCTTGTCACTTGTAAATCTATTCATTATTATGAACGATAGAGCTGGTGTTAGAAATGTGCTAGTGTTGCACTAAGACATAATTATTTATGAAAAGGCCTTGCCCCAGAAATGGAAATCATAATAATTAGATTTAATCTTTCTGTGGCTTATGTATTTCTTTTCCAGCAAAACAGATGTGCAGAGAGTACTAATTACTAATCATGGAAAGTTTCCTCTGCATCCAAATCGTAAAGTCAGGGGGCTAGACCCTGGAACTTTTAGCCACCACTTATCCATGTGCCTTGAGAAAAGAGACAATCCCAGAGGCTTTCTGCCTGCCCTACATAATGTCAACAGCTGTTAACCTTACAGCTTTAGTTCTACTGTAGGCAATGGGTTTTAAAGTGCTTTTCATTAATGGTTAAAGAGGTAGAAAAACTTGTTTGCAAAAGTTTATTACTTTAGTTAAAGCTAAACCATGTATGAAATATTATCCCAAGAAAATATTTTGGAAATTACTTTTTCATTAAAATAAGAAGCTTAAGTTTCATAGTCAAGAACTGGCCAATTAAGGAAACTTAAGGTAACAAATTCTCCAGTCAAGATTAAAATAGTATGTGTTCAATTTTCTTGAATTAAATAAAGTAGCTTGTATTGATTAAATGTAGTAAAAATTAATTTCAAAAAATTATTTTAAAGTATTAAACAATACTGCTGTTGGCTTTAAAGATGGTGTTTCTGATTTTTAATCAATAACAGAATTAGATCTGAGAGTCTTTAGAGGCTTCTGGTAGTTTAATTTAGTCTGGATTTGAGACACAACTTTCCCCTTAGGATGAGGTCACAAGGTGGGAACAGGTTATATGATAGGTGAATGTATAAACATGTTGGGCAGAGCTGGAAATCCTGACTTCTCATTCCTTATACCCCAAAGCCATTCAGAAGATTCTAGCCAGTACCAGCATCTGACTGGTTATATTCTAGTAACAAGTTTCTAAGAGAAAGAATCAGAGGATGAGAAAAGAAAGAAGATAAGAAAATTGGGGTCAGAAGATCTTACACAAATTAAGTCTTCGGCCAAGCAAGTTTATCAAGAAGTACACCATAGTATGTACAGTTCTCATCGGGAACATGTAACTGAGTCAGCAGAAAGCTATCAAACAATGTGACAAAGTCAGCAGCAAGCCAATAAAGCAACATTGCACAAAGGGAACACAGGGTATCTCAAGTGCATCATAGACTGAGCACACAGCAGCCTTAGGACTGATAACACCAGTCTTTTCTAGGGGAAAAGCCAAGTTCTTAGGAAATGAACATTTAACTCCTTTGAGGCCTTGGTCCTAGCACAGCAATGAATTTAAACAAGTGTGTCCCTGAGCAAGCATAGAGGATGAGCTTTCCCTTGGTTCTTTCATCAGGGTCTCTGAGAAGCCTTGAGTTGGCCTGGATCTCAACAGGATTCATCCTGTCTTCTACACACTGACAAAGTCCTGCCTGCCAGAGCTCATCTCTCTCTATATAACATGAAGTCTTTACACCTGGTCCAGCTGCACGTAATTTTATAGAGTCATTTCTAAGCATACCATATTGAGCCTTATAAGACAGGTATCCAATATGGATATGCCTGTCCTTCAATTACATTACAATATCCCATCCTTGGATTTGGAACTTAATGGATCTAAGTGTATATTTTGAGGTTTGAGGTTTGCGGTATAGATTTTAAACTCCTGTCTTTAGTTATTATATGACCTAAATGACTTTGTAAAGGAAACTCTGTGCTTCATTATTTTCTTCTGAAACAATGAACTCATCAATAGTAAATACTGCATAGATTTTTTTGACTGACAGATAGATAAACTTATATTTGTAAAGTATATAGGAATGTGCCTGGCACATAGTGTCCACTGGGTAAATAGTAGCTATTATACTGTACACTATTAGACAGAGACAAACTAGTATATAGAATAATATGAATTGTAAATGTACTAAGCTATGAGTGCCACATGTAAATTAGCTCACATTAATTACTCATTCCTGTGGTATATTTCTCTGGGTGTCTTCATATGACCCAGTTTGTCACAAGATATTTGATCAGACTGTGTAGGCATGGGATTTTCCACCTGTACCCCTCTTCCCAAATAAAGACTCTGAGACTTAATTATTTATGAAAAAAATGCCCAGACCATAAGCTTTGGTTTATACATGCTAGCTTGTAACCCAATTATCCCATTTATACTAGTCTAAGTTTGCCAAAAGGCTCAACTCCTCAGTTACCGATCCTCAGGCTCATGTGTCTATCTTACTCAGAGTCCAGTGCAAATCCTCCCATCTCTGACTTTCTCCCAGAATTCCTAGCTGTCACCTGGACCTCCCACCTATTACTTCCTGCCTTTTGCTAACAGATCATCCTGTTTTTATTGACAGGTGATACTTCCACACAGTGCCCAAAAGATTCTCTCTACAACACTGTGAATCCTGAAATTGTATTACTTACTGGAAAAACCTGTTTTTAGTTGTGGTGTGGCTCAGCCTTAGCACACACCTTTAATCCAAGAGCTTTCTGACTGAATATTGTAACAAGATTGAATGAAGTCAACCATAAATCAAAAGTCAGGACAAATAATGAGTTGACAGGAAGTGACCATAGGATTATTAAGAGAAAAATATAGACAGTAAGAGGGAGTCAGGAGAACACACAGGGAGATGCAAAGGAAGCAGAAATGGAGGGACATTCAGTTGGAAGGAGGTATTATTTTTTGAGATGGTTTAAGAAGTTGGCCTCAAATCTGGAATATCAGCTAAGCAGGAAGGTCAGCTTTGTGTTTCCTCTGCTTTTCTGAACTAGCAGACTTTAACCCAAGCATCTGGCTCCCGAGTCCTCATTGGTTAAATTGAGTATCTGAGATTTTTGTTAAATACCAGTTATTCCCTGTTTCTCACTTACAATTCCAAATAATAATCTTACATCATAGAATGCAACATATTTAAATATGAAGATCTACCTGGGATTCACACTAGCTCACCCCTAAAAAACAGATTTATTTTTTTAATGCCTTAGTGTTGTGTGGCCATGTTTCTCAGTATGGAACCTAGGACTAGTTACCATTTACTTCAGCTGTGACACAAATGTGGCATATGTAGTCAAGGTCCTGTTTTTCCAAGGGGGCATTCCTGGATATTGAAGACTTGTTTGCAAGGATCTCAGGTTCTTGATGTCTCTTGATTTGGTATAAATTGTTGCATGAATATGCTCTTTTGTGTCAGATTAGTTCACATTGAACATGCTTCACAATAGCAAAAAGCCCATCTGGACATTAACTTAATTTTATAGAGGGTTATGCGGACACCCAGAATGATTGTCACTTAATGGAGGCCATATAATGGGTCACTAAGAGCTGATTTCCCAAGCATAAAATGTTGGGCATAATTAAATATATGGTTTTATTAATGTCTTTTTCTATACTACAGGGGACAGTGTTTGTCCATTTTTTTTATTCCAAGAATTGTATCAGAGAAACTTTCTTTTGCAGCATATGGGAACAAATAAAGAGACTGGTGGCCAGATAATATGCAGAGAGAAACAGGCCTTAAATGGGATGTCTCCCTCGAATCCCTCATTCACAGAGCTCAGGGAACACTGTGGAAGAGGAAGAAATAAAGAGTATAAGAACCAGAGGGCAAGGAGGAAACAGGACCTTCTGAACACAAGAGGACTGGTGTGCGTATGAATCACAGAGACAGAATGCATAGGGCACACATGCTCCGTATGAACTCACAGAATTGAAAGGAGGAGTGGATACATACCCCTAACCCTAACCCAAAGACTGTTCCAATTTATAACAACTTGCAAAGGAAAATTTAGTTTTCTTTAAAGGAGTCTCAACGGGCAGGCCATATGCCCAGCTGAAGATGCTCTACAGAATGATGTCTTTGGAAGGTCATTGTCACATACTGTATTCTCAGGGCCTTTTTCTTTCATAATTCAGTCTATTTATAGTTCTCTCTCTCCCCCTCCCCCTCTCCCTCTCCTCCTCTCCCTCTCCAGCTCCTACAGATGCTTTGTATAAAAATCATGGTTTCTGGTTTTTTGTTTTTACGGAACTCTGGATGGAGTGTGATAAGAAGTGAGTTTCTGTGTCTATAACTGTTTCGTGTTATTTTTGTGGCCCCTTTCTCTTTGTTTTGTTCTGTTTTAGTGTGGGTGTGTGCATTTTTTTCTTTTATTATTATTCCTTTATTGTTTGTTTATTTTCTAAGAAGAGAAAGAAACAAACTGGGATGGGAGGGGAGGAGAAGGGAAAGGGAGACATGTTATAATTATATGATAATTTAAAAAAAAGAATCAAAAAAGAGAAGGAAATAGCAGTTATTGAACAGTACCACTCTCTGAGTAGTTTTCATGGGGTTCTTTAGGATACAGCTTTGTAGCCACAAGATAGAGCCTGTGGTGCTTTTACTATGGTTCTAGAATGCAGATGAACACTGCTTAGCCTGCAAATTCAGCTGGCTTGAAGGACGGTGTGCATTCAAAGGTCTACTCTTTCTATTCACCACTTAGGCGGTGGCTTCAGATACCCACATGCTGTCTGTCGAGGAGGGGATAGGGCAAAGAAACAGTTGCTGGACTTCCATTACAGTACTGATTGTACTAGTGGCTCAAAGGGTGCAGGTAGAGAAGGGCTGCTTTCCAGCTGCACAAAACATCTCTTATTCCTCAGTCTTCCCATTTTCAAAGGGTTTTCTATAAACACATGCCTTCCCGTCTTCAAAGTCTCATTTTTATGGATGCTTTCTGGCTGTTGCAGTGAATCCTCCACTCTTCTACTTTCCAGACACTCCACACTGGAACACCTAGCTTCTTCATTCTGGCTTGCTCACCTAGAGTTTTGGAATCAGCTGTATCTTTCCCTAGAGTCCCTGCCTTAATAAGGGAATGTTCTAACCTGTCAAAGTTGTGAATGTGGCATGATATGACCCTTGCATGTGTATGTTTTCCCAACACACAGTCTTCCCACACTATGTTGGACCACCTATTATGTATGTTGGTGAGACTGTGTCATAATTTTTTTTTCACAGAGCTGTTTGTGGCAATTAATTTATGTGTCTCCTTTGGTCTATGCCATGAGAGACGAGGTCATGTTTCCTCATAAGTTCATACATATGTGTGTTTTTTTAATCTTTTATTGTTGCTGCCCTTTCTACACACACAGTATTGCAACGGTGTTTATTGCATGTGAACATTTTCAAGAATAACTGTGGAATGGAACTTTCTTCTGCTTGCTGCATTATTTACAGGGTTATATTTTTAGCGAAGGGATTCCGAATGACACAATATTGGAAAGAATGAGTGAGCTCTTCACACAGATCTTCTCACTCTTTGACTTGTTATGTTTCTATTCTGAATTTGGAGCAGTTGGGTTAGGAGGTCATTAGAACCAACGCCAGGATTTCCTGTTCTCTTATGAAAGTTAAAACAAGGTAGATAGTCAAAGAAAACTTAAGCTTGCTACTTACTTTTTAAGTAATAGGAATACTTTTTGAAATTAAATATATTAATAAATGACAATGACAGAAACTGCACTAACAGAAGGCAACTGTGACTGACTGTGAGTATCCCTGCTGGGGTATCCCATACTTTACAGCAGCCACACTTTGGGATTGCATGTAACATTTCTCCATAAACCACACCACTATGTACAGAATAAGAATGGCTTGGTCCAGTTGCCTACAGCTTTTCTATAATTTCTAATATATTCTTTTTGAAAATGACAAATCTTTCTGCAAATTTATACTAAAGGCTTACCGACACTTCTTACTCTGATAAAAACTGTAAATATGTTTTTTTTTAATTTAAGTATAATTTCAGCAGCATTTTCCTTCATTTTCCTTCCTTCACCTTTTCCTATGCACCCCCTTGTGCTCTCTTTCTTTCATCATTACCTCTGTGTGTGTGTGTGTGTGTGTGTGTGTGTGTGTGTGTGCATATTCCTACATATATAGATGCAGCCTGCTTTTTCTGTATGTTACTTTTATGTCTACGATTTCAGGACTGATCACTGAGTATTTAATAACCAGTCAGTAATACCTCTCTTGTTGAATTAACCTTAAGTCCAATTAAAGAACTATTGGTTACCACCAAGTTATATGCATTCTAATACTATTTTTGTAATTCTTTTGTATTTTGTAATAATATACTTGTAAATTCTTTAGAGTTTTTAGTAATTTATTTCTAAGTTGACATTATTAAAAGATTAAATATTACTTCTAAGGAGGAAAACCATTCACATATTATGACAATTTTCATTTTTAGGCTTCCCAAGAATATATACTCATATTTACATGTGTTTTTATTTCATTTCACATTTTCATACATATTTGAAATTCTAATTAAAATTGTATGATTTTTTTTATAAACAAATGAATCATTAAAACTGCAATGAACTAAATCAAATTTAAGCACAATAATGCAAATTTTTAACTCAGTATCTGGAAATACATCAGTGCTAAAAAGAAAATGAAAAAAGAGCAGCAAAAATGAATAATATGAGCATGTGGCTTTTTACACAGGTAATGGAAATTAGAGTAAGTTCTTCCTCAATCAGAATTCCTAAGCTGAGCAATGAACACTGCCTGAACTAATCACACGAGTTTCAGTGAGAATTCCGTTCATGTTTTGCAATGTCCAAATGTTTTGTACTTTTCTATCAGAGCAATGTATGGAAAATAAGGAAAAACGTTTTCAAACCCATTTTACAAGGGAGAAAAGTGGGTCTCAGAGTTTAATATTCTACCTGGTCCTTTGTTTCCTATGACATTGAGAGAGGTTTAAAGACAAGTATCAATGATGAGCAAAATGCATGAACTGATGTGGCAATCCTCTGGCCAGCCTTACTCAAGGCTGCTGGGAGTTTTGATTTTTATAACATCAACTTTTTGAATTGTACTGACATTCAAAGCTACAAAATCAAATAAAATTATAAGAAGGGCTATAATGCCAATCTACTTTAATGTAGTTACATAGTTCACTTTATCTTACAACTAACGAGAATAAACAAATGGCAAACTAGTCTGTGGGTTAATGCTAATTCTATCTCCTTACCCAGTTAAAATGCTTAATAGATGATATAAATCAAATCCAGTAGGAAAACAACTTCTTTAATCATGCCATGTACATAGTAGTAATGACTGTAGGTATAGTGCAGAGAAAAAGAGTATTATAAACAAATTTTGATGATTATTCAAATATTAATAAATTATATACAAAAGGACCCTGAATAATACAGAGGACTAACAAACACATATAAAAGCAGCAGGTACAATAAATCTAATATTGAATAAGTGTGAATATCTAATATTTACTTTCATTTTAATAATATATTTATCATAATGTCAACTAACTTATGGAGTTTCTATTTTAAAACATCTTTGAAACCCAGTCTAACAAATATTTTTGGTAATGTTAATTTCCTAAATTAGAAATCACAACTATTGATTCTATGTTAAGGTGAGAACCATAGATATGTCTAGTCTCACCTATGTTGGATTCACAACTATTTGGTCAATACATTAGGTTTGGGATTAAGGCACAGTTATAGCTCTTTAAAAAGGTCCATCCCATCCATTGGACAGAGCACAGGGTCCCCAATGAAGGATCTAGAGAAAGTACCCAAGGAGCTGAAGGGATTTGCAGGCCCACAGGAGGAACAACAATATGAATTAACCAGTACCCTCAGAGCTCCCTGGGACTAAACCACTAACCAAAGAAAACACACGGTGGTACTCATGGCACTAGCTGCATATGTAGCAGAGGATGACCTAGTTGGTCATCAATGGGAGAAGAGGCCCTTGGTCCTGTGAAAGTTCTATGTCTCAGTATAGGGGAATGCCAGGGCCAGGAAGCAGGAGTAGGTGGATTGGTAGCAGGGGGAGGGGGAGGGGAGTAAGGGGGTTTTGAAGGGGAAACCAGGAAAGGGGGATAACTTTTGAAATGTAAATAAAGAAAATATCTTTTAAAAAAAGGTCCATTGCTACGCTCTCTGGTCGAGTCAACTGGACAAGCCAAAAGGCTTAAAAGTCACTCATGAGGCAAAAGAGTTTCAAGGAAGCTCTCCTCCTGGAGGCTAGTGTTCTCTACCCATACATTAATTTTTCATTCCCGAGTTCCAGTACTACGCTAGTCTAGAGTATGGATCCACGTGATCTCTTTCAGTATTTTCCTATAAGTGCTCTGACATGGCTAAAGCCTTCCGCCAGTGTTCCAACAGTCCAAGGGCATCCTTGACCAAGATCAAGGGTTTAGAATTCAGCAAGATTGTAAAAGCTAAGTCACTCCCTTACACAGGAATTTACCATCCCTTAGGAAGAAGGAAGTTTCAGACCAAAGGAGAAACCAGAATAGATACTATAGCAGAGTTATACCCATACACACGTATTTACAATGGCCTAAGGGGAAGGTGGACTATACAAGAGACTAAATTAGAAACTGTGGCAAGGACGCGAAGCCCTTGACCCTGGCTTCTAAGATTAGTGAATTTTAGGTGGAGCCCTTGTTGATCCCAGCTGTTATCAATGTATTCTATCCTGGGTGGTTCCCGTTAGACCTTTTGTGTTTACATTCCTCTGTTTTATGTAAGATTCCGGTTACCTCAATTGTACCTTGCGAATATGTCACCCAACTTCCTTATTGTCCTCTGCATAAAAAGCCTGATGCTCGAGTTGTAAAATTACATTCAGATTCCACACAAACTCTCCTGCCTGTGTGTCTGTCTGTCATTCATCCACGCTTTGCCCACCCACGTCGAGAGACCCCGTTCCACGCAGACACAGGGACCCAGAAGGTCTGCGGCAGTCCGTCCCTTATCCTTATCCCTAATAATCTGAGAATATGCTATAAGGTTAATGGACTTTGCAGGCAGAAATAAGGTGCTGCCGACCTTAAATTGAAATAGTTTTTTCATCAAGGTCTGTTTGGTGAAATGTAATCATATGAACTGAAGACAAGAAGCATACGATTTGGAAAACCTAATAGGGTTCCAGGTGTGAGAGACACTTAATTCACCATTGATGTGGAAGGCTACATAGATAGCATGAAAAGGAATGTGAACAACCCCTAGGAGCAAAGGAAGGAAAGTAAGAACATCAGCCTTTCAGCTAGAAGCAAATTCATATGATCAGATTTGAGCCATTGTAGATATTGTCTATGCTCAGAGCCTCTAGAAAGGAATTCAATTTACAGCTTTATTTGAGCCTTGAAAGAGTCTAAGAAATTAATTTAGTCATTCGGAGTCAAGTTTTTTGACCTAAGGAACTGTGAGAATATCATCTTCAATCTCTAGGTTTGGGGCACCTTATTGTGACATCAAAATGAAATGAATACTAAGTCTCACATAGGAAGTAACGCTTCTGAGTTATCTGCTCTGCATGGCCATATTACATTTTAGTAGAGTATTGCCTGCCCAATTTGGCTGGAGCCCATTACTGTCTATTCATTACTACTTGACTACATTACTTTTTGCATAATCAATTTTCTAAACATGAATTTTTATTGTCAATATTTGTTTTAAAACATAGGGGAGAGATGTCAGGAAGATGGTAGAATATAAAGTTTTATACCTTTCTTTTCTCCACAAACACACTGTTATTAAGCATAGATTTCCTTTGAGAGATCTTCTTAAGAGACGTTTTCCTTAAGAGGCTTTTGCTTCCTAGGTGAATGCAAAAATGTGAAGATCAAGTTGGCAAGGAAATTACAGGCACCTGAAATCCTCATACAATCCTCACCCCTGGCACAGGACAATGTGATCAAGGTTGATCTTTGCAGGTTCTAGATTCTTGTAGGAAGTACTAATAATAGATTATATTTCCAATACCTTACTTTCAGGGAACTATACAGAGTGCTAGCCTCTCTTTATTTTGTTTCACAGCCCTATGGGCCCTAGAATTTTATACTGTCTGAGTGCCAATGAGAAAAAGACAGTGATTAAGATTCATGGTCCCCACTGTCCTATCAGTCATGTAACACACAACAAATAGATTCAAAGTCCACCCTGGAGGTTCTCCCTTATGAAGGAAAGAAGCAGAGCATCCAATGTCCTAGGTTATCTAGAGGATGGCTGAAGAAAGGCCATGGGTCTTATTGGGATCTCAGATATCTCATCAGATACTCAGAGCAAAGAAAGCTGGTTATGCCAGCATGAAGTTTTGAGAAGCTGCTCAGAATGTAAGACCTGCTGACTAGTGAGAGTCTTCTACGTGAGCATAATTCCTAAGTACTGAGAAAAGAAGGAGACTGGACACTAACAAAAAGAGACATGAAAAGTGAAAAGATGAATAGATACAAGGAAAGGTGTTTCAAATAAAGGAATAAGATAACCATCCAAATACTGACCTTACTGTAATGGCAAGGTAACTGACTGTTAGGAATGTTATAATGTATAGGCAAAACAAGGTATTAATGAAGTTAGAATTTCAAGAAAAAATGAAGAAAATTTTATAAATGCTGACAGAAAATGCAGAAAAATATAAATACCGAACAAAAATAGTCACTAGATGGGTTTAAAAGCAAATTAAAGCAAGGAAAGGACAGCAATGTTAAGATGTGGCCATTAGAAGTCTTCATTAAAGCAAAAAAAAAAAAAAAGTAAAAATAGAGAAGAAAGTCTTAATTTCAGATAATGTAATGGACATTTAGAGACACAGAATTCGAATAAAATCAAATAAAATGAAGACAAAAATTCTCAACCAAATAGTAAAATCTCCTTTTTATTTATTAAATACAGAGGATAGAACACTGGGCCAGCCTTCATGAAGCCATGTGTTAGATCCATAACACCATGTAAACTAAGCGTAGGGACACACACCTGTAATCCAGCAACTAGGAAGTACAGACATTAGGGTCAAAGGTTCAAGCTAATTTTCAACTATGTCTTGAGTTAGACTTGTATATTAGCTAGTAGTTTAAAAAGCAACTTCTTTTAAAAAAAATGCTACACTCTTTAATAATATAGATACCGGGAATAATTTAAATCTTCTTTTATGAAACCAGACATTATTCTGCTACAAAAGGCAGATAAAAGTCACTTCATGAATAGAAAGCCAGAGGCAAATATCCTTGATGAATTATAAATACAGAAATTATCCATTAAATACTAGGAAAATTTCATTCTCACTAAAAGAATCATATACCATTATTAAGTAGGATTTATTCCTGGTATACAAAGGATGCTCATTATGTAAAAGAATTAATATGTGTGCCTAATTATAAAAATGGGGGGGGGGAGCACATGGGCATCTCAGTAGATGCAGAAAAAATACTTAATGAACTTGAATAATCTTTTAATGAAAAAAAGCTAACTAAATTTAAATAAAACGTTATTTCATATAACACATGCCATACATAAAAAGCACACAAATGAAAACTGACATTCTAAGATCAAGTATAAGGCAAAAGTATCATGGTTCCACTCAATATAGTGCTAGAATTTTTAGCAAGATGATCAGACAAGAAAAAATTAAAGGCATTAAAATATAAAAAGAAATATTGTTTTATTTTTTACAAATAGCACATTCAAATATGTAGAAAACGATTACAAAACAATTCTAAGCACTGTCAGAACTAATAAATAACTTGACTTAATTTTAGGGTATAAAACTAATATACAAATATTCATTATGTTTCTATATACCATCTCAAGAGGAAATTAAGAAAACTATTTCATGTATAATAATATAAAATGAATCAAATGTTTAGAAAAAACAGCATTACATAGGTAAAAGGCATGTATACTAAAAGCTACACATCATTTAAAAGAAATGGAATATTACATAGAAATAGGCAACCATACAATTTTTTTAGAAAGTAAAAAGTGTTAAATGTCCATGCTTTCTAAAGTAAGCTCCTTATACAGTGTAATCTCTTAAAACATTAAATGATGCCATTTACAGTAGTAGAAAACATGCCGAAACTTAATAAGTAACCAATCTTTGACTAACTATAACAGTATTGAGCAAGATGAAAGTTTGATACATACTGATTCTTGCTTCTTAAATATAGTAAAAAGGTATAGTAACTTTGGCATAAAACAGACGTATAGCTCAGAACAGGATGAATAGTGTAGAAACATGTATGTGTTCCGTTGATTTGAATGTGTGTATGGGATACTGAGCACCAAGTGTGAAGGTGTTTGCATATGCCTGACAATTGATCTATCACTAACCTTGTCCCTAGAATTTTGGCCAATTGATATCTGACTAATGTGACAAGATAATGCAATTAAGAAAAGTCAAGGTCTTCAACTATAGTGTCTACATACTAAAAACCATAGATATCAGGACCTGTAATGGCTATTCTTGATTGCAAACTTAACTACACTTGGAATTAATTTTAACCTAAGTAGCTGGGACCATGTATGAGGTCCCACCCCCAACCACCCTCTGTCTTCTCCACATCTCACACCTCCTCCCCACCCAACCCCATCTCCACATGGATGCTCCCACCCCCCACACCACCTCACCTTTAGACTCCCTGGTGTCTCCAGTCTCTTGAGGGTTAAGTGCATTATCTCAGAATGAACCCAGACCTGGAAGTTCTCTACTGTATGTGTGCTGGGAGCCTCATATCAGCTGGTGTCTATTTGGTTGTCCAGTATTTGAGAGATCTCTGCAGTCCAGATTAATTAAGACAGGATTGATCTCTGTAGCCTCCCCTACCCCAGCCTTAATGGTTCCACTGTTTACACCTGGATGGAGCTTGCTGCTCAATCGTTCTGCCACGCCCACAGCTGGAGCAAGCCCTTTGCTGTTCCAGAGCCATACACGTGGTCACCCTGCTACTGGACTCCAGGATTATTTGGCGGGAATCGGGCCCCTTCCCCTCCTTCATAACTTCATAACTTCATAACTTCATAACTGCGTGTCGGAATAGTAAAATTGAGCTTTGATCAGAATCTGCCTTGACTTGGCTCTGTTCTTTCTTCCGTCCATCTAGTTCCTCTCTTTCAGCTAGAGCTGCAGCCCGCAACAGATCACCCTTCTCCTCATCTTCTTTTAGACTTCCCTAATTCAACAACAGGGATCAGCTGCTTCTGTCCATTGGTTGGGTCCAAATATCTGCATCTGAGTCTTTCAGCTGCTTTTGGGTCTTTTGGAGGGCAGTCATGATAGGTCACTTTTTGTAAGCGTACCATAGCCTCAGTAACAGTGTCAGACCTTGGGACTTCTCTTTGAGCTGGATCCTACTTGTGCCTGTCCCTGGACCTTCTTTTCCTCAGGCTCCTCTCCATTTTCATCCCTGAAATTCTTTCAGACAGGAACAATTATGCTTTAGAGATGTGACTGTGGAGTGGCAACCCCTTCCCTCACTTGATGTCCTGTCTTCCTTCTGGAGGTGGAATTTATAAGTTGCCTCTCCCTACTGTCAAGCATTTCATCTAAGGTCCCTCCCTTTGAGTCCCAGGAGTCTTTCACTTCCCAGGTCTCTGGTGTATTCTGAGAGGGGAATCCTGCTAACCTCTTATTTCCTGGGGTTGCCTGTTTACATTCTTTCTGCTGTCCCTCAGGGATTTTTCCCTCACCCAATACCAGATCAGGTTTCCTTCTCCCCCTATTACTCCTGCCATCCACTATCCCTCCCAGGTCCCTCCCTCCCTCCCCACTTGTGATTGCTTTCTTCTCTCTCTCAAGTGGGACTGAGGAGTCCTCACTTGGGCACTTCAGCTTGTTGAGCTTTTTGATTTCTGTTGACACTATCTTGGGTATATTAAATCATTTGAGGAAGGAAGATGCACCCTAGAAACAGACCTTTTGAAGAGGGAGAACCACCTTAAATCTACCACATCTTCTGCTAATAGCCTATATAAAGGACTTAGAAGAAAGCATTTGATTTTGCCTGATTGCCATCACTCACTTTGGCAAGTTTCTTACTTCGCTGTCATTCTTTGGTATTCTGGCATATAATGAAGACCAGCTGAGACATCCTCTCTTCTGGACTGAATAACTGTTGGATTTTTTGGATTTTCCATGGGTAAACAGCCAATGGTTGTACTAACTGATAAAAATCATTCATATATATATATATATATATATATATATATATATATCAGTTATCAGTTCTTTTCTTCTAGAGAACCCTCACTAAAGAAAGCAGGGATCAAGTTATGAAACTTGTGAAATATAACACACACACACACACACACACACACACACACACACACAAAGACTGCAAATGAGAAACTTTGTGATATTAGTCTTGGAATGAATTTCATGAACATAACATCAAAAACAAATACAATTGAAACAAAGCAGATAAGTCATACTGAGTCAAATTAACATTCTGAATAGTAAAAGAAGAAGATAAAGAAGAAGAAGAAGAAGAAGAAGAAGAAGAAGAAGAAGAAGAAGAAGAAGAAGAAGAAGAAGAAGGAAAGAAAGAAAGAAAGAAAGAAAGAAAGAAAGAAAGAAAGAAAGAAAGAAAGAAAGAAAGAGAAAAATGTAACCTAGGCAATAGAAGGAGTGCAGCCTACATATCAGATAAGATCTTGAATCTTAAAATTCATGAGGAACGATTGAAAGGCAAAAATAAAAACACATTTTAAAAATGATTGAAGATCTGAGGAGCTATTTACCTAAGAAAAATTCAAATGGAACCAATATTATTTGAAAGATTTTCCATGTCACTATACATCAGCCAAACTCAGATCAAAACCTCACAGAAGTTACGCATGCTAGCTCTGTTCCTGATCCCTGAATAATGAGGCTGAGGCAGGAGGATTACAAATTCAAGGTTCATGTGGGCTTTACAGTGAGATTCAGGCCAACTAGAAGTATAGAGTGAGACCTTGTCATAGAAAATCCAAAGCAAACCAATCCAAAGAAACAGATACTTTCACATAAGCACACAGGGAGATATTACCATGTACTTATTAGATGGCTTATTACTTGGGAAGAATAATCTGACAAATGAAGTATAGGTAAAAAGGTGGAAAATATTATAACTATTATCCCCATAGAGCAAAACACTAGTCACTGTGTTAAACAACATGGCAATAATCAATAAATTAAAAACACAGCTATTATTTGGCCAAGAAATATCTCATTTCTGGATATTTACACTAAAAGAATCGAAATCAGGGCATTGAAGAGATATTAGTTTCAAATGTTCAGTGTAGTGCAATATAATAGTTTCCAGTATGATAGATTAACAACATAAAAGTCTAACAGTTGATATGTATGGAAAATACAGAAATGAGATATTATTAATCTTTACAGAGGACAGAAGAATATCCCCATGTGGGTGAATGTTGAAGAGATTGTGTTCAGCGGAGTGTCTCAATCAAACAAGGACAGATACGTCACCATTTTCTCATATATGGGAAATCATCAAAATAAACCAACTCAGATTCACTGGAGGCCAAGGGCATGGAAGAGGAAGGAGCATCCTCATGTCTTGAGGAATATCCTCAAGCAGAAGTGATAATGTTATATACATTTAAGGTTTTGTAGGGAATGTGGATCGCATAAAGAATTCCTAGTATAAGAAAATGAAACTTTAATTAATAGAGGATCAGGGCTTCATAGACAGCCCTCCCCTCCGATTGATTGTGGTGTTCTATATACTTTCAATAAGCTTTCTCTTCAGTTTCCCTTGTTGTCTAACACACTATAGCAAGGCTGTCCTTGCTCTGTTGTTTCCTCCCGGCTCTCTTCTTTATTTTTAACAGAGCTCAGTGGACTCAACAAAGTTGGTTGCTGTGGAAACACAGCCTTGATTTTCACAAATATTTTTCTAGGACTAAATGTCACAATGATTTTTTTTCTCAGTCTTCTCCTTGAACCTCTGTTGCTATGATCTTTCCTGCTCAAATTTTTTGAACAATGTTCCTCCAAATTTTTATGACAAATTCTAAATTTTAAACTTAATCACAGTTGTGACATATGATGACAGAGTATGAGACTGCTTACAAAACAGACAAATACATCTTGTCCTGGTGTGAACTTGTTTTGTGCTAGGGAGAGGAAAAAAATAATCTAAATAGTGAAGCATGCATTAGCATTGGCAAGAACGGGATATCTCAGTATGTCTGGAATATGAAAATTTTCTTGTTGAGTATATCAGCAATACCTAACATATAGAACACTGTGGGTCCCTCTATTTTGCCACTTTCAGTAGTAACAAATTTTATATTTATTCTCAGTAAATATTCTCTCTTAATTCATATTCAGTGATGGCAACACAATGGAGGCCTGAGTCTTTCCTTTTACTAAGCATTTAACCCAGTGCCTATATTGCTAAGAGCAATCAATGATTTTTCAGGGTACCTGAAACACTCTCAGAATCATTGTCTAAAAAGCAAAACAACAACAATATCATGATCATCATCATTACCATCTTTAACAACAACAACAACAATAGCAGCACACCCACACACACAAACACACACATACAAACACACACACACAAACACACACACATACACACAAACCAATGTATTCTAGACTGGCCCTGAATTTATGACATAGTCAAGAATGACCTTGAACTTCGTTTTCACCTTTCTTCATCTACTTCTTGAATCCTAAGATTGCAGGTATGCATGCTTAGATTATGGCATTCTGGAACTGAACTCAGAGCTCCACATCTGTGAGGCAAACTATTAGTTCCTCAGCTACAAATCTTGATGAGGTAATCTGAATTCACCTACTTGAAGATATTTTGACCTCAGCATATCTCTGTCATTTTGATTTTGATTTTGATTGTCTTTGTATTGTCCTGATTTCATACATTATTTAGCAATGTATTTCACTGGTCACAAGAACTTTTCTGTTCTTCCGTCCTGGGTGTTGTCTTTGGTCATGTGTGTCATTTCACTACTGATCTAGAGGTAGGCCTGTGGCTTAAGAACATACTTGTCTTTGAAGAAGCATTCCAAAGGTTAGTGCAGGCAGTAGTTATTCTCTAATGGGTAGAAAATTGTGTATATAGGTCTCTGGGTCTAAAAAAACCCAAAGAAAAAAACATCATATAAAAATCATTCAGGAGCCCTGTGCCACCGTGGGCGTGAACTCAGCAGATGGTCCCAAGTTCCTCAGAGGACTTTCCATGCTACAGGCGACCTAGCCTACCCAGGATCTTAGGATCTCTGAGGAGAGTTGGCCTCCAGAGAGGGCTCTGACTCTGGGACTCAGGTGAGAGCGCCAGCTTGTATCCCAGGCCTCTCAGAGACCAGTCCATGCAGGAGAGCATATGGGCAGCAGAAGCAACAGAACTTCTTGGACAGGGTCCCTTTGGGCCTTCATCCTCAGCCAAGAAGCAGAGCTGAGACCCAGACGTCTGGGCTCATTCCCTGCAAGAGAGTCCGTCTCCAGGGAGAGCTCTGACTACAGGACTCATGTGAGAGCATCATGTTGGATCCTGGGTCTCTCAGAGACCAGTCCACACCGGAGAGATCATGGGGCACAGAAGCAACAGAGCTTATTGGACCTTAGGGCCTTGGTCTTCAGCCAAGGGGTGGATCTAAGCTCCAGACCTCTGTGCACCTTTCCAGCAAGAGGAGAGCGTGCCTGCAGAGAGTGCTCTGACAACTTGGACTCAGGATAGAGTTGGACTCCCAAGAGTACTGACAGAGGCTAACAGAATCACAGGAGGAACAAGCTGCAGCCAGAAATAGCTAGAACATCTAACACCAGAGATTATCAGATGGCAAAAGGCAAATGTAAGAATCTTACTAGCAGAAACCAAGACCATTAGGCATCATTAGAACCTAGTACACCCACCACAGCGAGTCCTGGATACTCAAAACACAGAAAAGCAAGGCTCAGATTTAAAATGTTATCTCATGATGCTGGTAGAGGATTTTATGAAGGGCATTAATATCTTAATTAATATTAATATAAAGGGCATTAATCACTTAAAGAAATACAGGAGAACACTGCTAAACAAGTAGAAGCCTTTAAAGAGGAAGCACAAAAATCCCTCAAAGAATTACAGAAAAACACTGCTAAACAGGTCGAAGACCATAAAGAGGAAACACAAAATTCCCTTAAAGAATTACAGGAAAACACAACCAAACACATGCTTCAATTGAACAAAACCATCCAAAATCTAAAAATAGAAGAAGAAACAGTAAAGAAAACCCAAAGAGAGACAACTTTGGAGCTAGAAATCGTAGGAAAGAAATCAGAAACTATAGATACAAGCATCAGCAACAGAATACAAGAGATAGAAGAGAGAGTCTCAGGTGCAGAAGATTCCATAGAAAACATGGACACAACAATCAAAGAAAATGCAAAATGCAAAAGATCTTAACTTAAAACATCCAGGAAATCCAGGACAGAACGAGAAGACCAAACCTAAGGATAATAGGTATAGATGAGAATGAAGATTTTCAACTTAAAGGGTCTGTAAGTATCTTCAACAAAATTATAGAAGAAAACTTCCCTAACCTAAAGAGATGCCCATGAACATACAAGAAGCCTACAGAACTCCAAATAGACTGGACCAGAAAAGAAATTCCTCTTGACACAAAATAATAAGAAAACCAAACGTACTAAATAAACATAGAATATTAAAAGCAGTAAGGGAAAAAGGTCAAGTAACATATAAAGGCAGGCCTATTAGAATTACTCCAGACTTCTGACCAGAGACTATGAAAGCCAGAAGATCCTGGACAGATGTTATACAGACCCTGAGAGATCACAAATGCCAGCCCAGGCTATGATATCCACCAAACCTCTCAATTACCATAGATGGAGAAACCAAAGTATTCCATGATAAAACCAAATTCACACAATATCTTTCCACGAATCCAGCCCTTCAAAGGATAATAACAGAAAAAAAAAAATACAAGGATGGAATCTAAACCCTAGAAAAAAACAAGAAAGTAATCCTTCAACAAACCTAAAAGAAGATTGCCTCAAAAAGACAATCCCAACTTTAACAAAATAATAATAATAATAAATAATAATAATAACAGGAAGCAACAATTACTTTTCCTTAATATCTCTTAATATCAATGGACTCAATTCCTCAATAAAATGACACAGACTAACAGACTGGTTACATAAACAGGACCCAACATTTTGCTGCATACAGGAAACCTACCTCAGGGACAAAGACAGACACTACTTCATAGTGAAAAGCTGGAAAACAAATTTCCAAGCAAATGATCTGAAAAAACAAGCTGGAGTAGCCATTCTAATATCGAATAAAATCGACTTCCAGCCCAAAGTTATCAAATAAGACAAGGAGGGGCACTTCATACTCATCAAAGTTAAAATCTTCCAAGATGAACTCTCAATTCTGAATATCTATGCTCCAAATGCAATGGCATCCACATTCATTAAGGAAACTCAAGTAAAACTCAAAGCACACATTGCACCTCAAATAATAATAGTGGGAGACTTCAACACCCCACTCTCATCAATTGACAGATCCTGGAAACAGAAACTAAACTGAGACAAATTAAAACTAACAGAAGTTATGAAGCAAATGGATTTAACAGATTTCTACAGAGCATTTTATCCTAAAACAAAAGGATATACCTTATTCTCAGCACATCATGGTACCTTCTCCAAATCTGACCATATAATTGGTCACAAAACAGTCCTCAGCAGATACAAAAATATTGAAATTATCCCATGCATCCTATCAGATCACCATGGACTAAGGCTGATCTTCAATAACAACATAACTAATAGAAAGTCAACATTCACATGGAAGCTGAAAACCATTTTACTCGGTGATAACTTGGTCAAGGAAGAAATAAAGAAAGAAATTAAACACTTTTTAGAGTTTAATGAAAATGAAGCCACAACATACCCAAACTTATGGGACACAATGAAAGCATTCCTAAGAGGAAAACTCATAGCTCCCAATGCCACAAAAAAAAAAAAACAAAAACAAAAAACAAACAAAAAAACAACCCCCCCAAAAAACAAAAACCAACCAAACAATAAAACTAGAGGGAGCACACACTAGCAGCTTGACATCACACCTAAAAGCTCTAGAACAAAAGGAAGCAAATTCAAGAGGAGTACACAGCAGGAAATAATCAAACTCAGGGATGAAATCAAACAAGTGGAAACAAAAGAACTATAAAAAGAATCATCCAAACCAGGAGCTGTTGTTTTGAGAATATCAACAAGATAGATAAACCCTTAGCCAGACTAACTAGGGGGCATAGGGACAGTATCCTAACTAACAAAATCAGAAATGAAATTTGAGACATAATAGCAGAACCTGAGAAAATCCAAAATATCATCAGAGCCTACTACAAAAGGCTTTACTCAACAAAACTGGAAAACCTGGATGAAATGGACAACTTCCTAGACAGATACCAGGTGCCAAAGTTAAATCAGGATCAGATTAATGACCTAAACAGTCCCATTTCCCCTATAGAAATAGATGCAGTAATTAATATTCTCCCAATCAAAAAAAATAAACAAACAAACAAAAACAAACAAACAAACAAACCCCAGGTCCAGATGGGTTTAGTGCAGAGTTCTGTCATAACTTCAAAGAAGACCTAATTCCAATTCTTCTCAAACTATTACACAAAATAGAAACAGAAGGTACTCAACCCAATTCATTCTATGAAGCCACGATTACTCTGATACCTAAACCACATAAATACCCAACAAAGAAAGACAACTTCAGACCAATTTCTCTTATGAATATCAATGCTAAAATACTAAAAAAAAAAAAAAATGCTTGCAAACCGAATCCAAGAACACATCAAAATGATCATCCATCATGATCAAGTAGGCTTCATTCCAGGGATGCAGGGATAGTTTAATATATGGAAATCCATCAACATATATAAACAAACTCAAAGACAAAAACCACATGGTCATCTCATTGGATGCTGAGAGACCATTTGACAAAATCCAATACCCATTCATGATAAAAGTCTTTTGAAGATCAGGAAGTCAAGGCCCATACCTAAACATAATAAAAACAATCTACAGCAAACCAGTAGCCAACATCAAAGTAAATGGAGAGAAGCTGGAAGCCATCCCAGTAAAATCAGGGACTAGACAAGTCTACACACTTTCTCCCTACCTACTCACTATAGTACTTGAAGTCCTAGGCAGAGCAATTCGACAACAAAAAGATGTCAAGGGGATACAAATTTCAAAGGAAGAAGTCAAAATATAACTATTTGCAGACGATATGATAGTATATATTAGTGACCCTAAAAATTCCACCAGAGAACTCCTAAACCTGATAAACAGCTTCGGTGAAATAGCTGGATAGAAGATTAACTCAAACAAGTCAATGGCCTTTTTCTACACAAAGGATAAACAGGCTGAGAAAGAAATTAGGGAATCAACACCCTTCACAACAGTCACAAATAATATAAAATACCTTGGCGTGACTGTAACTAAGGAAGTGAAAGATCTGTATGATAACAACGTCAAGACTCTGAAGGAAGAAATCAAAGATCTCAGAAGATGGAAAGATCTCCCATGCTCATGGATTAGCAGGATCAATATAGTAAAAATGGCTATCTTTCCTAAAGCAATATACAGATTCAATGCAATCCCCATTAAAATTCCAACTCAATTCTTCACAAAGTTAGAAAGGACAATTTACAAATTCACCTGTAATAACAAAAAACCTAGAACAGCAAAAACTATTCTCAATGATAAAGGAAACTCTGGTGGAATTACCATTCCTGACCTCAAGCTGTACTACAGAGCAATTGTTAAAAAAACAAAACAAACAAACAAACAAACAAAAAACAAACAAACAAAAAACAAAAACAAAAAAACAACTGCATGGTACTGGTACAGAGACAGACAGGTAGACCAATGGAATAGAATTGAAGGCCCAGAAATGAACCCATACACCTATGATCACTTGATCTTTGACAAGGGAACTAAAACCATCCAGTGGAAAAAAGACAGCATTTTCAACAAATGGTGCTGGCACAATTGGCAGTTATTATGTAGAAGAATTTGATTTGATCCATTCTTATCTCCTTGTATGAAGCTCAAGTTTAACCAGATAAAGGAACTCCACATAAAACCAAAGACACTAAAATTTATAGAGGAGAAAGTGGGGAAAAGTCTCAAAGATAAGGGCACAGAGGAAAAATTCCTGAACAGAACAGCAATGGCTTATGCTGTAAGGTCTTGAATCGACAAATGGAACTTCATAAAATTGAAAAATTTCTGTATTGCAGAAGACACTGTCAGTAAGAAAAAAGGCTGCCAAAAGGTTGGGAAAGGATATTTACCAATCCTAAACCAGATAGGGGACTAATATCCAATATAAAAAAATACTCAAGAAGCTGGACTCCAGAAAATCAACTAACAACATTAAAAATGGGGTATAAAGCTAAACAAAGAATTCGCAACTAAGGAATACTGAATGACTGAGAAGCACCTGAAAAAATGTTCAGTATCCTTTATCATCAGGGAAATGCAAATCAAAACAACCCTGAGATTCCACTCACACCAGTCAGAATGGCTACGTTCAAAAATTCAGGTGACAGCAGATGCTGGCAAGGATGTGGAGAAAGAGGAAAACTCTTCCATTGCTGGTGGGATTGCAAACTTGTACAACCACTCTGGAAGTCAGTCTGACAGTTCCTCAGAAAATTGGACAAACTACTACCTGAAGATCCCACAATACCTCTCCTGGGCATATACCCAGAAGATGTTCCAACTTGTAATAAGAAAACATGCTCCACTATGTTGATAGCAGCCTTATTTTTAGTAGCCAGAAGCTGGAAAGAACCCAGATGTCCCTCAACAGAGGAATGGATACAGAAAATGTGGTACATTTACACCATGGAGCACTACTCAGCAATTAAAAGCAACGAATTTATAAAATTCCTAGGCAAGTAGATACATCTGGATGATATCATCCTGAGTGAGGTAAAGCAAGCACAAAAGAACACATCTGGTCCAGTCTATTTGGAGTTCTGTAGGCTTCTTGTATGTTCATGGGCATCTCTTTCTTTAGGTTAGGGAAGTTTTCTTCTATAATTTTGTTGAAGATACTTAATGGCCTTCTATGTTGAAAATCTTCATTCTCACCTGTATTTATTATCCTCAGCTTTGGTCTTCTTATTGTGTCCTGGATTTCTTGGATGTTTTGGGTTAGAATTTTTTTGCATTTTGTATTTTCTTTGATTGTTGTGTCCATTTTCTTTATGGAATCTTCTGCACTTGAGACTCTCTTCCATCTCTTGTATTCTGTTGCTGATGCTTGCGTCTATGGTTCCTGATTTCTTTCCTAGGATTTCTATCTTCAGAGTTGTCTCCCTTTGGGTTTTTCTCATTGTTTCTACTTCCATTTTTAGATATTGGATGCTTTTGTTCAATTCTGTCACCTGTTTGTTTGTGTTTTCCTGTAATTCTTTAAAGGATTTTTGTGTTTCCTCTTTTAGGACCTCAACATGTTTAGCAGTGTTTTCCTGTAATTCTTTTACAACTTCTACCTGTTTAGCAGTGTTCTCTTGTATTTCTTTAAGTGAGTTATTAATGCCCTTCTTAAAATCCTCTACCAGCATTGTGAGTTATGATTTTTAAATCGGATTCTTGTTTTTTGGGTGTATTGGGGTATGCAGGGCTTGCTGTGGTGGGCGTACTGGGTTCTGATGATGCCAAGTGGTCTTGGTTTCAGCTAGTAAGATTCTTACGTTTGCCTGTTGCCATCTGGTAATCTCTGGTGTTAGGTGTTCTAGCTGTCTCTGGCTGGAGTTTGTTCCTCCTGTGATTCTTTAGCCTTTGTCAGCACTCCTGGGTGTCCAACTCTCACCTGAGTCCTAGTGGTCAGAGCACTCTCTGCAGGCAAGCTCTCCACTTGCAGGGAAGTTCCACAGAAGTCTGGAGCTCAGATCCATGTCCTGAGTCCTGGGGTCAGAGTCATCCCTGGAGGGCGACTCTCCTCTGGCAGGGAAAGTGCCCAGTGGTCTGGGTCTCAGCCCTGCCTCCTGGCTGAGGATGAAGGCCTGAAGGGACCCTGCCCAAGAAGCTCTGTTGCTGCTGCCCACGTGCTCTCCTGTGTAGACTGGTCTCAGTGATCCCAAGATCCTGGGTGTGCTAGGCCTGATGAGTTTGCGTCCAAGATGGTGCAGGGTTGGTGCTGATGGGAACGAAACCCATTCACTGGTTGGTGGGTTTCCTTTGTTCCTGTTCCTGCTGGCACAAGAACCTCTGGGATTTTTTGGAACAGATGTTACATTCCACTCACCAGTTATCTTATGATCCCTTGTGTGCTAGGGCACCTGCAGCATGGAGAGTCCTCTGGGGATCTTCTTTGTCTAGCTATTAAAGGCTACCTGGTTCCCGGTGAGTCCTTTTTTTCTACTTTTCCACAATTCTGGTATCATCCCAAATTTTTGGCTTTATTCTGCCATGGGCTTAATTTTTTCATTCATCAATTAATTTATTCAGTTTACATTCCAATATTTGCCCTCCCTTTCCTTCCAGTCACCCCTTATGAAGCTCTTCCCCCACCCCTTCCCTTCTCTGAGAGAGGGTAGGACCCCCTGTGTATCACCTCCATCCTGGCATATGAAGTTACTGTAGAATTTCCTCTCCTACTGAGGCCAGACTAGGTGGCTTAGTTAGGGGCATGGAATCCACAGGGAGGCAGCAGGTTCAGGAACAACCCCCACTCCAGTGGGAGGACCTGCATGAATACTAAGCTGAACATCTGCTACATATGTGGAGGGGCATCTAGGTCCAACATATGTTCACTGTTTGATTGGTGACTCAGTCTCTGGAAGCCAATGGAAACAGATGGAGAGAACCACATCAAAACATTAAATGGAGCTTAGGAGTCTTGTGGAAGAGTTGGGGCAAGGAATGAGTGACCTAAACAGTAAGACCAACAGAGTCAATTAACCTGAATACTCAGGGGCTTCCAGAGTACTATTTAATTAAGATCTCAGTTTTCAATTCCTATAAATATTATTCTGTTGAACTGAAAAATCTTTTAAATTCAAATTAAAGCCCATTTGACTTTATTATGATATGCTTAGAAAATCAATTTTCTAAATCCTAAAATAATAAATTATGTAGTAGATTAAAAGACAAAGTTGGAGATTCATGTGTTTCCCCCTTGAGACATCCTTGATATTTAGTCTGGGTTTGTTGACGGTAGCATGATTCTTCTTTACTTTACAGCTAATAATTCACTTATAAGTGAATATATAGCAGGTTTGCCTTTCTGGTTATGAGTTACCTCACTCAGGAAGATTTTTTTCCAGTCCCATTCATTTGTCTGAAAATGTCGTGATATCAGTTTAATTTTTAACAGCTGAGTACTATTCCATTGTATAAATGTACCACATTTTCCTTATCTGTTCTTCAAGGAAGATTTTTTTCCAGTCCCATTCATTTGTCTGAAAATGTCGTGATATCAGTTTAATTTTTAACAGCTGAGTAGTATTCCATTGTATAAATGTACCACATTTTCCTTATCTGTTCTTCAGTTGAGAGACATCTACATTGTTTTTCATTTTGAGATATTATGAATAAAGCTTGTATAAACATAGTTGAACAAGTGTCCTTGTAGCAGGATGGAGATTTCTTTGGGTGTATGCCCAGCTGGGACTTGAGGTAGATTAATTCCGAATTTTCTGATAAGAACAAGAGCAAACAGGTGGAGAGAAGATGTAGAGGAGAGGGAGAAGAGAAGAGAGGGAGCAGGAGAGGGAGAGAGGAGAGGGAGAACTGGGAATGGAAAGTGGCACTGAGGGACATTAAGAAAATGAGATAGTAGTTTAATACAGTGGAAACTCACCTGAATCTAGGAAGGTGATCCTAGTTAAAACTCCTAGTAAAGGGGATGTGTAGTCTGAACTAGCCACCTCCTCTAACCAGGCAAGACTTTCAGTGGAGGACTGGGATACAAACCCAGCCAAAAACCTTTAACTATAGTTTGTCCTGCCTATAAGTGCTTTCATAAAGGTGGTACAGAAATTGGGGGAGTGGGCACTCAATGACTGTTCCCCTTGAGACTCATGCTACAAGAGGGAGCCTACAGCTTACACTGACTGGAGGGCCAAGAACCAGAGGTTGGATAGCCCAGACACCTACAGTAGAGCCAAACGTAACCAGAAAACAACAACAACAACCTCAATAATATAATTCTTTATGATATTTTTCTATGCTAGACAGGCTTCCTCCAGCAACTGATGGAAACTGCTGCAAAGACCCACAGGCAAACATGAAGTGGGGCTTGGGGAATTCTGATAAAGAGGGGGAAGAAGGATTTTAGGAGCCAGAGGAGAAAAGATGGGGACACACACACACACCAAAAACAAACAAAAAATACCCCCAAAAGACCAAACCATCACCATCAACAACATCAGCAACAAAAAGCCCACAGAATCAACTAATATGGGGCCAGAAGAGCTCACAGAAACTGTGACAATAATCAGGGATTTTTCATGTGTCTGTACTCTGCATATGTATTAAGGTTATGTAGCTTAGTATTCTTGTGTGACCCTAACATTAGGAGCATGGGCTATTTCTGACTCTTTTGCTTTCTTTGGGGAACTTTTTCCTACCACTGGGTCACCATGTTCAGCTTTAATACAAGGAGAGGTGCCTACTTATATTGCAAATTGATATGCTATGTTTGGCTGATATCCATAGGAGGATTTTCCTTTTCTGAAGTAAAATGGAGGAGGAGTAGATTGGCAAGCGGGGTTCTGGGAAGAGAGGAGAGGGGGAAACTATGGTTGGAATTTAATAATAAATAAGCAAATAAATAAATAAGAAATACAGAACCATGAACAAAAGGATGAACTGGGACATATAAGTTTATGTATTTCTATATCTATTCACTTGTAATAGATATAAAATTTTGTATTCAGAATATTTTGTAACATTATCACATCACTCATAATACAATTAAATCTATATTTTTTAACAAAGCAAAAACATCCAAACTGTAGAGGATACTAAAATCAGGATTTTCAAATATTTAAATATGACATATATCCTGGTATCCTAGAAACTACTGTGCTATATAAAGCAAATATACAAGGTCAAGTTTTATATTAACAATAAAACACCAAGATATGCAATTTCTAAGTGCCACTCGGTATTTTCACTTTGTCTACTAAATCTGATAACACAGTAAGAGTAGCACATAAAGAAATTTACCTTAGTCTGATTTCATGTTTTTATTACTTTCCCTGAAATCATGTGTTTATTTCCTGATGGTGAAATTTATTAATACAAGGATGTGTGTGCTTTACAAATCTTTGCTATGTACCCATCATGGAGGATACAATAAACTGAGTCCTGCAAGTGCAATATTTATGAGATACATTCTTTATTTTCAGTAACCAAGTATTCTAGAGGAAGATGGGAAACGTTAAGACATGCGTGAGTTAAATGATTGTCTATTCCAGTGAGAGAAAATGCAACAGGGAAACGAACTTAAGTTATAACTAAAAGGAATTGATTTTTGATAGATTGTTAAGGGAAAGCCAACTGGTGTGTATGGTGTTCAACTGGCACCACATAGAACCCCACAGGAGGAATATGGGCTTCCCTACCCAGGGGAGGGGGCAGTGCCATGTGAAAAGAAGAGTTTGAACAAAGTTTGCTGAGGAGGAGAAATGGGAGGAGCATGAACTGTGTCCCCGGGAGACACAGTAAGATCTCTTCATAACTGGGTATGGAACTTCACGATGGAAGGGATTGAGAAAGGATTTGGAACCATCAGGGCAAAGGCGGAAATTTTGTGGAACGGAAAATAATATGCTCTGGGAATTGGCTGGAGAGTTTTCCTCAGAGGAGGCTCAGTTTCTTGAAAATGTATTCTGTCAGTGTATGTTCTGTGGTCCAAGGGTAAAAGAACACAAAGCTGTCATTTTGAGTAGTTCAAGGGGAGATACTAGTGACTTCTAGAAGATGTGAGAAAACTCATGCATCCGAGAAGCTCCAGAGAAGGGCTTTGGTGTTTCTCAGAGGCTGAGTTTCATGGGTATATGTAGGAAAAAGTAAGAACCAAGATGTGTCTGGGCTGACTGGCCTGGTGAACAGTGACACTCAAGTAGGGTAATTTGAGACTGAGAGGACACGTTATAATTGTCTTTTTTGAAACATAGAGAGGGCAACACTGCATTCAGACTTACTAATGAGACAATGTATGAATCATCACTTAGAAGAAAGATAGGCCCTAGATTTTAGCCCAGCTGAGTTCTAAGTAGAAAATAACTTGTAGAGCTCTCTTTCTAGTGGATTGTGTCCTATCTAATCTACTTGTCTTTGGTACTGTTACAAGTTTGATATATACTTTTTTTACACAAATTGTGTGTTATATATTATTATTTGTGTGTGTGTGTGTGTGTGTGTGTGTGTGTGCGATATGTGTGAGTGTGTGTACAAGGGTGCCAGAGTTCACATGTGAAGGTCAGGTGACAACTTTCCTACCAGTCCTTTCCTTTCACCATGGGATCCAAGTGTTGAACTCAGATAGTCAGGCCCCTAGGCACTCACTTTCATTGGCTGTTATGGGCCCAAATTTTTTTTTTCCATTTTTTATTAGGTATTTAGCTCATTTACATTTCCAATGCTATACCAAAAGTCCCCCATACCCACCCACCCCCACTCCCCTACCCACCCACTCCCCCTTTTTGGCCCTGGCGTTCCCCTGTACTGGGGCATACAAAGTTTGCGTGTCCAATGGGCCTCTCTTTCCAGTGATGGCCGACTAGGCCATCTTTTGATACATATGCAGCTAGAGTCAAGAGCTCCGGGGTACTGGTTAGTTCATAATGTTGTTCCACCTATAGGGTTGCAGATACCTTTAGCTCCTTGGGTTCTTTCTCTAGCTCCTCCATTGGGAGCCCTGTGATCCATCCATTAGCTGACTGTGAGCATCCACTTCTGTGTTTGATAGGCCATATCCAGGGATCCAAATATTTTTTATTATGATATTTACTTCGCCTTCTTTAGCCTTCGGTAATAGTAGTCACAATGAAATATTATAGCATTAACCTAAAATATAATCAAGTGCAGAAAGGTCAATGAAATATTTTTAATGCAATTACTCATCAACCCTTGCACCTGTTTATAAATAACATTTGCAAACAGAGAAGGAATTCATTTCTTCAACTTTTGGTGACTGGTAGGGGTCAAGCGGGGTGAACTGATACCAGATTCTTTGTTTCTTTAATCATAACGAAGTTCTCCTCATTCAATTCTCATGTATAAAATTCCTTTCACAGAAGTACTTAAAAATGTTATTTTAAACTTAGGTCACCTAAAATATTAAATTTTCTAGAATCTGCCATGAATTAAATTCCATTTATCTCCCTAGATATAAGTGGAAGGCACTTCTGGATCTTAAATTGAACTGTAAGATCTTTGAGTTAGGCATATCCTTAGGGATCAATCCTCAATTCAAATTGAGGATCGAAGATGCTGTGTATCTTCTCTCAAGGTCATGCAATTTCCTGGAAGAACACCCAGACTGGAAACAAATTTTTCCAGAGCTTTCCTCTCTGGCCTTCTACGGTAAGAAGCACCATGTAGTGTATGCTGACTTTTGAATTCTGTTCTGGACACTAATTACTGCTTAGTCATTATCAAATGCTTGGCCCCATTTCATTAACTCTTCCTGAATATTAATTTTCTTTCCACTGACTTCTTTGATAGAAGGCTTTCAGAGTCTGTATAGACGAAGTTTCTCTCTCTCTCTCTCTTTTAAAATATTTTTATTAGGTATTTTCCTCATTTATATTTCCAATGCTATCTCAAAAGTCCCCCATACCTACCCCCCCACTCCCCCTTTTTGGCCCTGGGGTTCCCCTGTACTGGGGCATATAAAGTTTGCAAGTCCAATGGGCCTCCCTTTCCATTGATGGCCGATTAGGCCATCTTTTGATACATATGCAGCTAGAGTCAAGAGTTCCAGGGTACTGGTTAGTTCATAATGTTGTTCCACCTATAGGGTTGCAGATCCCTTTAGCTCCTTGGGTACTTTCTCTAGCTCCTCCATCCAATAGCTGTGATCCATCCAATAGCTGACTGTGAGCATCCACTTCTCTGTTGGCTAGGCCCCAGTGTAGTCTCACTACAGACAGCTATATCTGGGTCCTTTCAGCAAAATCTTGCTAGTGTGTGCAATGATGTCAGCATTTGGAAGTTGATTATGGGATGGATCCCTGGATATGGCAGTCTCTAGATTGTCCATCCTTTCGTCACAGCTCCAAACTTTGTCCCTGTAACTCCTTCCATGGGTGATTGTTTCCAATTCTAAGAAGGGGCAACGTGTCCACACTTTGGTCTTCGTTCTTCTTGAGTTTCATTTTTGTTGTAACATAGAAAATCTCTACTTTTCAAAACAATTTTAGACTGGTTACTGTATCTTTGCTCTATTGCTAGCATAGACAAGGCAGTCAGGCACTGTAGTCTCTGCTTCAATGTGCTTTTGATAAATGCTGATACATGGATTGAAAAGTAATATGAAAAAGTTTAACAGTTAGTAAGGGCATGTATAAGGATAATACTTTTAGATGAAAGAGTTATGTTTATACACAGGTTTGTGAACAGTTTGCATAAATTATATTAATTCTTTTTTTTTTTTTTGTGAGTTGTGAGCCCCCTTCTCTTCTTCTCTCCCTCCTTTGCTCCCTCTCTCCCACCCTCTCCCTCCCCCCTGGGTCAGTAGTCAATACTGTCCTAGAACTCAACTAAGCCTCCAATTTCCCTGCCTCAGTCTTACAAACCCATCCTCAGAAGAATTTTCCAACAGTCAGTGCTTCTTGTCCACACTGCCTGTTCCAAAGGGCTGGGTGCCACCTCTCACAATAAAAGACGCTCCCAGATTCTGGAGTCCACTCTGAGTTGGGGATGAGAGCTCTCTTCTCACCCCACAAAACTATACCGCAGGCTCCAGAGAGAGAGTTCCTATTCACAACTCTTTGTTCTCAGTGACCAACCTCCCTTACTGTTGTGCATTGCTTGCAGACCCCCCCACCCCCACCCCGCCCACAGCTTTCCTCCACTTAAGTTGTATTTGAGAAAGCAATTGAAAACTCTTATGTATGCAGGGTCTCCACAACTCCTCATTTTTGCATGTGCTTGGTGGAGTTGAGGGGTTCTGTGCCCCAGGCGCTTCGCTCATTACGCCTTTCTGGTGGGGCTCACTTTCTTTTTTCTTTTTTTTTTTTCATTTTTTATTAGGTATTTAGCTCATTTACATTTACAATGCTATACCAAAAGTCCCCCATACCCACCCACCCCCACTCCCCTACCCACCCACTCTCCCTTTTTGGCCCTGGCGTTCCCCTGTACTGGGGCATATACAGCATGCTATGTATCTACCTAGCATATTTCAGTGACTACATATGCTTTTGTTCTTATATGGTTTGCCTAATTAAAACACCTCAATTTGTTCATTAGTTATTTATAAAAGATAGATAGTTGATTTAAATATCAAATCTAGAATGAACCAAAGAAGTTTGCTACCTCATATGATAAGGCAGCTCTCATTATTTTTAAATGCTATCAATTTCCATTTAGTCTAAAACCATCTCATTGTACTGCTAGATGCCAATAGAGCCTGTTACCTTTTTTTCATAGTTAGCTTGCACATTTCTTATTTTAGCTTCTAAAAGGACAATATGGTTTTAATGGAAAGGTTATTGCATGGAAACCTGTAGGTTTTAACCAGGCAAAATGAACGTGCTGTGGCTCAGGACAAATGTTGTAGCATCTGAGATAACATTGTAAAATAAGGGGCTATGCTAAATACACACCAACCATCTTTCCAGATAGCAGGTTCACAAATATGGTACTATCTTCCATGTGTATCACTGTAGAGTATTAGTTGTTAAATTAAAAACAAATTGTAAAGAACCTTTTAGAAAGTATGTGTGAGTTTGTATTATTTCTCTTTTCAGAATTTGACTTGTTGCAATGAGAAACAGTTCCCTAGCAACAGTCCAGCAGAGCTCAGAATTTCAGACAAGTTTATATAATAGAGGATATACATTTACACAAAATGCACCATCCACAAACATCATTTAAGTTTAATTTACCAAAGTTTCAATATAAATTTATAGTGATTTCAAGGGAATTGGATATGAAGCAGAGGACCAAAACCACTCTGATTAGCCCAGAGATTATACATATGCAGAGATCAGTAAGAAGGCTTACCTGAGGGAAGAAAGTTTTGCATATGCTAAGCATATATTAGATTGGTCTCAACACTCTTCTGAATACTAATGGTGGTGATTATTACAGTTCTATGCATGAGACAAAATTTGATTGACCTACACGTGCAATGCATGCACACCTCTAAGGAAATCAGGAGCACATGGTAGAAAGAGTGAAATCTAAATGAGGCCTACGGTTTGCAGCATCTGATGAATACCAATCCCGGCTCTAATAATACAGTATATAGTTAAGGGGGATGTAAGCATGGGGGCAGCTGAGTAAAGATTATTTAGGAAGTCAAAGCTTTGTATTTGCCTTCATCATGTGAGACTGAAATGATTACTGTATAAAACACAGATTTCTTTTCATACTAGGAAATTAAATGCTGCATAGAGGAATTTTAAGTTCCAATTTTCCTTCAGTAAACTTGACTGGATTTAATTTAATTCCATTATTTTCTCAATTCTTTCCTTTGTTCTTATATTGTCCATATTTTTTGGATAAGTCAACATTACAATCAAATTACCAAGACACAGATTTGAGAGTTGCTTGCCTTCACCTCGTTCCTCTTGATATAATAATGAGGCAGGAAAAGTTTTAGAATAAGATGTGGAAGACTAAGGCTGAGTTTGACTGGGGACTTTGTTTTCTTCTGGGTAGAGTAACAAGGTCTTAAAAGTCCATTCAGAGTATTTAAATTTTCTTTAAAATTTCCATGCAAGAGTGTGTGATGTAGACAAACCTTTTTTCCAAATCACTGGGAAAACATGAAGCTTTTCATACAGCTGTTTTGCTATGCATCAGTTAAATGTTTTTTACACTTTTTTAGTATTTTTGAAATAAGTTCATATGTGAGTGCTGGGCATTTTCCCCTCCCTCTCCTCACTCTACAGACCCTTACCTTTCAAAATTATGATCTCTTGTCCTTTACGTATTGGTCACACACACACACACACACACACACACACACACACACAACCATAACTTCCTGAGTTAATTGAATGTTGCTTATATGTATACACATTTAAGACAGATCATGTTGGGATTAGATCACATATTAGGTCAGTGGTTCTCATCCTTCCTAATGCTATGACCCTTTCCTACAGTTCCTCATGTTTGGATGACTCCCAACCATACAATTATTTTTATTAATACTTCATCACTGTAATTTTGCTACTATTACAAATCATAATGTAAATATCTGTGTTTTCTGATTGTCTTAGGGGAGCCCTGTGACAGGGTTGTCAGGTTCATACAGGTGTCATGATGCCCAGATTTAGAACTACTATATTACATAGTTTGTGCTTGGAGAAGGCAGTTTCTCCAACTCTAGAAAGTCATTAATTTCCCGTAGATCTTCATCTAAGGGCATGGAACTATGAAATTTCACACATCCATATTAGCATATCAACTGTTATGCTAAAAATAATAATAACTGTTGTTATTATCTTTTAGGTTATGTTTAGATAAACATATTGTAGGAATTTTATGGGTCTAGGTTTCCTGTTAAATACTGGGGACACAGTAGCTCAGCAGATGCTCTTATACTCTTTTTGTCTCCCTAAGAAGTGAGGTGTTGTATTGTAGATCTATCAATTGGGTTGTTGCCCCAGGATTACTTTAACTCTTCATTTGACTAGTTCTGTCTTTCTGTGTTAGTCTCAGTCTGAAAAAACAAAAACAAAATAACAACAACAACAACAACAAAAAACCACCAATTAAACAACAAAAACAACAACAACAAAAGAACCCAACCATTTGATGAGAAATGAGAGTTATAATTATCTGTAAATATAAGATTAGATAAGGTGAAATATTAAGAATGTAGTTAGGTTATAATGGTCTAGGAATGTGAGAGTAGTATTGAAAAAAATAAAACAGGATCATCAGGACAATATGAAGGGTTCAGAAAAGGAGGAAAGAATGAATTCTTGAGAGAGAAACAAGATACAGTTATTAAAAAGGGAAGACTCTATAGAAAGGGGGATGGGAGACTTATTTAGGTGGTACAGGGGACAATACAGAGGGACAGGAAAGGAGGAGGGATAAATAGCCATAAGAATATTTTTATTAATCATAAGAAATCACATTGTTACTTACAATTACATCTCAAAGTATATATAAATAGTATATATATATATATATATATATAAATCTAAAACAGATTTTCATCATTTATATATATATATATGTATATATATATATATATACATATATATATATATATATATATATATATATATATATAGTGAAATTATTCCACTTGGGCTGACAATGGGGTCCTAAAAGCCATGGATTATCTATCTAACAAAATCCTCAGTGCCAGGCATGGGAACCCTCATTTCAAATTGTTTGTCATAGAAGTCCAAACCATCCCTACTCCCAATGTACAGTATAGCCCTGAGTTCTCTACCAGAAATTAAGTATAAGACTACAGATAAAGACAGTACTCTTCAGAGTCTTTGGGGGAATAAAGCTAGAACCAGCCTGGAAGTCTCCTTGGGGGTTAGCTCTCATGGTATTTGGAGGTGCTAGACAAGTTGCCTGGAGAGAAAAGCAATTGATAGCCTGCTGTAATGTCTACAAACCAAAATGATGACTAGATTAATAAGCTATTCCAAAAGGTGCAGTAGTGACACTTATATCCTAATTGTAATCATCAGTTGTGTAGTTGGACTTCTGACCCACTCAGTAGAAGGGTGTTTATGCCTAACACCATTAATCCAGCCCAATGCTTTTGGCTAATGAGCCCAAGATCTCTATGTGAAAACTCAATCAATAAAGAAATATGAAGCTTTTAAAAGAGCAGAAAGCATGGAAATTTCCCTCCTAGAGCTTCCACCTTACAAAGAAACAAACTAGATATTGTCATTCAGTTAAGTGGAACCTCATGCTTCTTCTACATGCAAACATGAGTGAACATAGAAAGATGAATTGCGTGAGGCTAGATTTACAAAGGGAGCCTTAAGAAAGGAATTGGATTCAGACAATAGAATTATTCTAAATTAAAATCTAAAACAGATTTTCATCAGACACAGGCACCTTCCCATTATCCTAATCTGGAGGGAGGACATTGTTTATGAAGCATCTTCAGTGTTTTGATGATTAAAATCTCTCTATTTCAAAAGCATTCTTTTAATATCCACAGATAAGCAGAGTAAAGCTGTGCTTGGTCATATGAAGAGGGATGAAGTGGTTGACCATCTACTCTGCTAGGTAAAATGATAATAATGTGGTCGCTAATAAGAAATTTTGCTCCTTGGCTACTTTCTCTAGTTCCTTCACTGGTGACCACCCCCCCCCCCCCAAACACACACACCAGAGCTTGTGTCTCTAGTTGCATATGTAATAGAGGATGGCCTAGTTAGCCATCAGTGGGAGGAGAGACCCTTGGTCTTGTGAAGATTATATGCCCCAGTACAGGGGAATGCCAGGGCAAGGAAGCAGGAATGGGTGGGTTGGGGAGCAGGGTGGAAGCAGAGTATAGGGGGCTTTCAGAGAGGAAAGTAGGAAAGGGGATAACATTTGAAATGTAAATGAAGAAAATATTTAATAAAAAAATTAAAAAAAGAAATTTGGCTTCAATGATCTACTATTACACTATGCCCTGGCTTCCATTCAAATGAAAAATGCTACCCAGGATTTCATTTTCAAAAGTCATAAATAGATTTTTACAATGGGATAAGTAGCTCTGATTGTACAAATTTGCATTTATTATGCTATCGTGCTTTAAGTAGAGTCCTTTTCATTCTCAGATTATATGCAATTCTACTTTTACAAAGCACTGTTTTTTAGGTTTAAGCACTTTGATAAGAAGTGTACACACTGCCTTGAGATAAAATAGCACATAGTGGACCTATGGAGTTTATAATGGAGTGAAAGTATAAATTCATTTTGATTATTTTTCTGGTTCTTCTAAGACAAATAGTTTAAAAATTTTCCCATAATGTTCAGGTTTTTAAATTTTTTTACAGGTGTGGTGTGTAAGTATTTACATTTTTTGGTATGGTTTTTGCAAATGTTTCTTTAAAATACATAAATCTAGTTATATTTCATCAAAGAAAGGACAGATAGTCTGGTGAACTTGACTCTAAGTTTTTATTTTAAGGTGTTTGTTAAAGTCTTCGTTATTTATTTGTTTCATTTGCTTTGTTATATTCATTTCTCTCTATAAACTTTTACAACTTCTCATTATTTGAGTATGGCCTCAAGTCCATGACAATCCTACTGACTAGGGCTCTTAAGAGTTGGTATTGCAGTCATAAATCCCGACACATAGTTGCATTTATTGTTATTAAATTAAAATTGCAAAGACATTAAAAATACCATGCACTACTGCTATTTTGGTTCAATTCTAGGGATGCAAAGATGTTTTACCACACACAAATTGATATGTTTAAAAGAATATATAGTTAAGAGCAGAAATTATACCATCTTCTCAACTGATATTTATCCCAAGCACTAAAGAAACTATGAATAAAATGAATATCTTAATATAATAAATATTCTATAGGCTAAAGCTACAGCTAATTTCATTTCTCATGTATCCCTTACTATGGTTACTATTTATTTTTTACATCATATATCAGGAAAAAATGTACTCAAGTCATCAGAACCTGCACCAGAAACACAAACCATTTAAGGAACAAATAAGCTATTATAAAAATTTTCATAAAAATGCATCTCAGGAAGTTACAAAGTTAATAACAGTTGGTTCAAAGACACAGTCATTAAAACCTGAGTGTGGATGACATGCACATTTTCTTTCTGTGTTTTCAATGACTCAAGGAAAGGCTTTCATTTTAGTATTAGTGAATCATTTGTGTCTTTCCCAAGCCTTCTGAATTATTTACCAAAACAAAGAAGAGCTTTGGGCTTCTGAGAAGAGATTCATATGGGGAAAACTCAAAGTATGTCCTATCAAGTCAGTATGACCAAAGGGCATTCATGCTTCCACTTTCTTTTAGCACAGTGCATAAGACCCTGTCTAGAGTGATAGGTCAAGAGCAGAAATTAAGAGGAAAAACCAGGGCAGGAGTATGGAAGAATATCTTCCAGTGGAGACAATGTGGCCACCTACTTAAGAGACGCAAAAAAGTCCTCCTGAGTTTAGAGAAATACGATTAGTTTTTCCTCATACAGTAGAAATTAATATTATTTGTTCTTTAAATGGTCTTCTGGTTCTTATGGTGGTTTGGCGGAATAGACGGCTACATTTTTGATAAAAGAGGTAAAAAATAAATAGTAAACTCCAGAGATAAACATCAAGCAAGATAAACAGTCTGAGAAAGAAATTAGGGAAACAACACCCTTCACAATAGTCACAAATAATATAAAATACCTTGGTATGACTCTAACTAAGCAAGTGAAAGATATGTATGATAAGAAGTTCAAGTCTCTGAAGAAAGAAAAAAAAAAGAGCTCAGAAGATGGAAAGATCTCCCATGCTCATGGATTGGCAGGATTAATATAGTAAAAATGGCCATCTTGCTGAAAGCAATCTACAGATTCACTGCAATCCTCATCAAAATTCCAACTCTATTCTTCATAGATTTAGAAAGAGCAATTTCCAAATTCATCTGGAATAAAAAAACAAAACAAAACAAAAGCCCAGGATATCAAAATCTATTCTCAACAATAAAAGAACCTCTGATAGAATCACCATCCCAGACCTCAAGCTGTACTACAGAGCAATTGTGATAAAAACTGCATGGTACTGGTAGTACAGTGACAGGCAGGTATATCAGTGGAACAGAATTGAAGACTCAGAAATGAACCCACACACCTATGCTCACTTGATCTACTATTCAATGGAAAAAATACAGCATTTTCAAATAATGGTGCGGGCTCAACTGGCAGTTAACATGTAGAAGAAGGCAAATTGAACCATTCTTATCTCCTTGTACAAAGCTTAAGTCCAAGTGGATCAAGAGCTCCCATATAAAACCAGATACACTGAAACTTATAGAGGACAAAGTGGGGAAGAGTCTCAAACATATAGGCACAGGAGAAAAATTCCTGAACAGAACACCAATGGCTTGTGCTGTAAGATCAAGAATCAACAAATGGGACCTCATTAAATTACAAAGCTTCTGTAAAGCAAAGGACACTGTCAACAGGACAATACAGCAACCAATAAATTGGGAAAAGATCTTTACCAATCCTATATCCAATAGTGGGCTAATATCCAATATCTCCAAAGAACTCAAGAAGTCAGACTCCAGAGAACCAAATAACCTTATTAAAAATGGGGTACAGAGCTAAACAAAGAATTCTCAACTAAGGAATACTGAATGGCTGAGAAGCACCTATAATTATGTTCAACATCCTTAGTCATCAGGAAAATGCAAATCAAAATAACTCTGAGCTTCCACCTCACACCAGTCAGAATGGCTAAGATCAAAAATTCAGGTAACAACAGATGCTGGCGAGGTTGTGAAGAAAGAGGAACGCTCCTCCATTGCTGGTGGGATTTCAAGCCGGTACAACCACTCTGCAAACCAGTTTAGCAGTTCCTCAGAAAACTGGACATAGTACTACCAGAGGATCCAGCAATACTACCCCTAATCATATACCCAGAAGATGTTCCAATTTGTAATAAGGACACATGCCCCACTATGTTCATAGCAGCTTTATTTATAGTAGAAGCTGGAAAGAACCCAGGAGTCCCTAAATAGAGGAATGGATACAGAGGAGTACTACTCAGCTATTAAAAACACTAAATTTATGAATTTCTTAGGCAAATGGATAGATTTAGAGTATATCATGCTGAGTGAGGTAACCCAATCACAAAAGAACACACATGATATACACTCACTGATAAGTGGATATTAGCCCAGAAACTTGGAATACCCAAGATACAATTCACAAAGCACATGAAACTCAAGAAAAAGGAAGACTAAAGTATGGATACTTCGATCCTTCTTAGAAGGGAAAACAAAACACCCATGGAAGGAGTTACAGAGACAAACTGTGGAGTAGAGACTGAAGAAATGATCATCCAGAGACTAACCCACTTGGGGATCCATCCCATATACAATCACCAAAGCCAGACACAGTTGTGGATGCCAACAAGAGCTTGTTGACAGGAGCCTGATATATCTCTCCCCTGAGAGGCTCTACCAGTGTCTGACAAATACAGATGAGGATGCACACAGCCATCCATTGGACTGAGAATAGGGTCTCCAATGAAGTAGCTAGAGAAAGGGCCTAAGGAGCTGAAGAGGTTTGCAGCCCCATAGGTGGAACAACACTATGAACTTACCAGTAGCCCTAGAGCTACCAGGGACTAAACCACCAACCAAAGAGTACACATGTTGGGACTCATGGCTACAGCTGCATATGTAGCAGAGTGTGGCCTAGTCGGACATCAGTAGGAGGAGAGGCCCTTGGTCCTGTAAAAACTCTATGCCCAGTGTAGGGGAAATGCAGGACCAGGAATAGGGCATGTGTGGGTTGTTGAGCAGGGGGAGCAGGGAAGTGATAGAGAGAGGCTATTTTTTGGAGGGGAATCCAGGAATGGGTATGACATTTGAAATGTAAATAAAAAAAAATAACCAATTAAAAAAGCTTTTGTTGTTGAAGTCTACATTTTCATAATTCATAATTTTTTTAAAATTTGAGATTGATTTTAAGATAACCAGAGATAGAATGGAAGTCACATTCTATTGGAGTTACCAAAGTGAAATTGTTAACATAAATACATGTAACACAAACACATGAGCTGTGGTTTTACATACTGTACTTAGCATACACAGGATTGATCCACAAAAGGTTGCATTTCACATGGAGAGTAAGAAAATTTCTGGGGAAATCGTCTTATTATAGTTTTGACTTGATATCTTAGAAATTACAGTGTATTTTTCCAGCCACATTCGTAGTTCTGATTTCAATTTGACTCTTTGATAGCGACATTGAATATCTGCTATTTTTCTGATCATGTCATTTTTGCCATGTATTTTTAGGGGTTTATAACATGGAGGTTTTGACACATTATGTTTTTATGGGATAGGTAATACTTTCATGAGACTGAGTGTTTCAAGAGATGACAAGGAAATGGAAATTAGGCACGTGACAGTAATAATGCTTGAACACATTTTAGCAACAAATCACAATTTTTTTCTTTCCAAAGGTCAAGGACTGACACAGATTTATGTTTTTTCTCTGCTTTCACTGGTTGAAATAAAAGCAATGCTATCTGGGAAATTCAAAGCAGGTAGATAGAATGTTAGTTTTGTAAAACAAGCAAGCATGAGTCCTGGTTAATAATATGGTAATAAGATTATTCAGATGAGGAACCATAGTGGAGATTTCACTGTGAAGATCATAATATCACAAGCATCTTTATGGAACGAGCAGCCACCACAGTTCTAAGATCCAGTCTCCCAGGGATCCTCATAAACAACCTGCATCTTTGTGCCCAGATCCATTTCTCTCAAGCATCTTTGTGGACCATCAGTGATCACTCGGTAGAGACAAAGATCTCTCACCCATCCTCATGGAACAATAACTAATACATTAAGAACACGTCATTGGAAGACTTATTTTTTATTTATTTGTTTTATAAACTATGTTGAGCTGGAATTGGATACAAAATATTGTACTAGATTTGAAATACTGCTATGATCACAACTCTTTTTATTTAACTTGGTTTTATTTAGTTTACCTTCTCAATACAACCTAATCATAGCCATTTATGGAACATTCTATCTATCTATCTATCTATCTATCTATCTATCTATCTATCTATCTATCTATAGGTCTATGTATCAATCTCTATCTCTCAGTGTGTGTGTGTGTGTGTGTGTGTGTGTGTGTGTTTATTTTAATGAATCAGACCCAATCTTTCTCCTCTTTCAACTGTATAAGCAGTATACAGTGCCTTAATAAGTAGGATATATAAATGCTATTTACTATGACATATTTTTCAAAATAATTATAGCAGTTGCAGTCTTCACTAATAAATACTGATCAGCAATAGATATTTCAAAAGTTGACCAACTTGACATTATTACCGCAAATACTGAGGAATACATTTAAAGGGGAATCAGTAATTGCTACACTAAAGATTCTCCCTTCAATGTTCTTTTGGTTAAAAACAAAACAAGGTTTTTTATAAGCTCCATTCGATATTATTTTTATCCAATAAGAGGACTGAGATAAATGCAGCAGTTTTATCAGTTATCTTCCTTCTGTGACCAAACACCTGGAAGAAATAACCTAAAAGATGAAGAATTTACTTTGGCTTAAGTTAGACAGGATGTGTTCCATCATGTCAAGGAAAGCATGATAAAAACAGTTCACAGCTGAGGTGGTCAGAGTTGGCTCTTATATGGATTATCATGAAGAAGTGATGAGAAAAGAATCAGTACCAGACTATAAATGTCCAGCCCCAATCAGCAGCAGATACGCATATATTCCAACAAGACTCCACTGCCAAATCTCCTCAGAGAGAACCAAGTAGGAAACATACAAACCTGTGAGGGTACACTTCCTATTTAAATTGAAGTGTAGACTTACCTTAAAAGATAATTAGCAAACAATATTGATTTGTGAAAATATTTTGTCAGAGAGAACTTCATGAGAGGGAATTTGACTATGGCCTCAGTTGGGTTTTGAAGAGCTTGAACTTGTTCTGAAGAGAATTTATGTCCATTTTAAATGATAAATTAAATTTAACTTTGGTATGGAAAACAATTTGACAATATATGTCAGTGTACAAGGACGTAAGGACATCTAATAAGTTTAAATTTTAAGTTAAATGAATATTGATATCTTTCACAGGTTTTCAAGAATGTTTTCTTAAAATTATATTTAATCAAAATTTCAGATATTCTAGGTTGAAAGTGATTATTTCATAGTCTTTTTGTTTGTTGTTTAAATTAAAAATGCAGCCAAATCCAGACTAAATGCCACTATGGAGAAGGGAAGTGGACATACAGTTCCACCCTTAGCCAAGGAACTATTGACAGTTGATAGCTCATAGGAAGAGGTCAGTTGTCTTTAAGAATGTTGGTTGGGTTCTGATTAGTTGCTCATGCTCCAGAGAAGACCACACATCCAAGAATACATGTGCATCATTTATTGCGATTTCCAACTAAAAGTTCAAACAACAGTCCATTTTATAGAAGTATTAAAAAAAATTAAGGAGTACCCAAACTTCCAGCAGCCAGGATCTCTATCTCTATCTCTATCTCTATCTCTATCTCTATCTCTATCTCTATCTCTATCTCTATCTCTATCTCTATCTCTATCTCTATCTCTCTATATCTATTTGGTATTTCATTAAAAGAAAAATTTAGTTTAAACAGATTCTTTATGTTTTGTTTGTTGTTTGCTTCTTACAGATGTGGGGATAGTCTATCACCTTGCACAAGCTGGGCAAGCACTCTCTTTATGAATACACCCAAGATCCTTGTCCAGGATATTTTCTTTAACTAATTTATTGGTTTGGGTGGTGTGGTGGTCATGTTGGTTTTTTTTTGTTTGTTGTTTTGTTTTTGTTTCTTATTGTATGTTTGTGTGTGTGTGTGTGTGTGTGTGTGTGTGTGTGTGTGTGTTTAGAACAGGGAACAATGTCAATTATTTTCTATTGCTCCCCATTAAAAATAAAATTAGTTTTTTATTTTTCATGGTAATTTTTGACTGCAAGTATGTCTGTTTATATTTAGTGCCCATGGAACCCAGAGGAGGGCATTACATCTTTTGTAGCTGGTGTTACAGATGGTTGTGAGTTGCCATGTTATTTTCTGGGAATTGAATTTGGATCCTCTGGAAAAGTTGGCAGGGCTATTAATGGATGGACAGTCTTCCCAGTTTTCATCTACCCTGTGTTTTGAGATAGGATCTCTTATTAAATCTGGAGATTATAGATTCAAGTAGACTGGCCATTGAGCTCTGTTGAGCCTCTGTCTCCATCTTCTCATTCACCGGACTTACAGGTGCATAACACCATGGTAGACAACAACATTGGTGCTAGGATAGAAACTCAATTTTCATGCATAAAGGACAGGTACTTTATGTATTCAGCTATCTCTCCAGCCCTAAAAATGTTCAACATGTAATTTGGTCAGTTTCACTAATGCAGACAACTTTAAACTGTGTGGAAACATGGTCCTCAAAATTTCCTCTCATAGCCAGAATGCAATGAAAGTCCACAGATTTAATATACGCATTTGCCCAAATCATTGGTGCTCAGAGACTGTAAAAATTCTAATGACCTTGTATGAGATAGCCAGGGAATTCATTTAAATAATGCATTGTCTTGGTTCATTTTATATTGCTACAACTAAAACATAATTATTTGAAAATTTCATATGTAAATTTTGGCTATATTGATCCCTAACACCTTTTATATCTTCCCCTTTACCATCCAACATTGTGTCCTATATATTTTTAAAGTAATCAAATCAAATATATACTGTTATATACTCTTGGATGTGTGGCAATCTTTCCCTGAAGAATGTTCAAGCTACTAAGGGTTATACCCTTAAGGAAACCTCTCGGCAATCAATTGCCAATAGTTCCTGAGTTTGGGGGTGATCTTGTGCTTACAATCTGAAATTACATGCCCAAAATTGTCTTGCATGAGTTTGTGCAGGGTCTTCTGCATATTGCCATAACTCTTGTGAGCTCATATGTGCAATTTCCTTGTTGTGCCTAGAAAGCACTATTTTGTTGTTGTCACTATTCATCCCTGGCTCTTATTGTCTTTCTACCTCCTCTTCCATGAAGATCCCTGAACCTTGTGGGAAGAAGGTGTGATATAGATGTTGAATTTACAACTGAGAATGTCACAGACTCGTATTCCCTGTACCTTGACCAGTTTGAGGTCTCTGGGTTTATCAGCATATACTATAATATGAAGTTTCTCTGATGATGTACTTGAAAGCTGCACTTAGGGTATAAAGATAAATATCATAATGTAATGGTCAGTAGGAGTCAGTCTAATACTGTGTCCCTTTTATCACAATAATAATAGTAGTCTCTAGAAGTTGAACCCATCTTCCACAGGGCCTTGGTCACAGGAGCAGTGCCAGGTATGTGTTTGATCTTGTAGAGTAGGACTTAAATTTAATAATAAGGCTGTTGGTTACTCAGTGACATTCATGCTACTCATTCATCAGTGGGCTCTCTTGCCAGGCTGGTGGTTATTGTGGCTTACAGAATAAATGGCTAGGGTATGATTGATAGTTACTTTCCTTCTCTGTTAGAGTTTATTGCATCTCTAGCATTATGAAACCTATCAAGTAGAGTTGAAGCTGCTACCCAATGCCAGTTTGATTTCTCTTTTTTTTAATTGACATTTTTATTATATATTTTCTTTATTTACATTTCAAATGCTACCCCAAAAGTCCCCTATACCCTCCCCCCATTGATTTCTTCATGTATGTGGTATCTTCAATAGAATTGTGATGGCTAGTTTTATATAAACTTGACACAAGCTAGAGTCATCTGAAATGAAGGAACCTCAATGGAGAAGATGCCTTCATAATATACAGCTGCAGAGCGTTTACTTCATTAGTGATTGATGGAGGGCCCAGTTCATTGTAAGTGGGATTATACCTAGGTTCGTGTTCCTAGGTTCTACAAAATGCTGAGAAATCTATGATAAGCAAGCAAGTAATAACCATTCTTCCATGGACTTTCAATCAGTTGTTGCCTCTAGGTTCCAGCTCTGTTTGAGTTCCTCTCTTGATATCTTTTAATGATGAACAGTAATTTCGAAATATAAGCCAAATTAGCCTTTTCTTACCCAGGTTGCTTTGTCATGGTGCTTCACCACAGCAATTAAAACTAGGACAAGAATCTACTATCAAGTTCTTGAGAGTTACCAAGAGGGATGACAATAATCTATAATACTTTGGATATTTGGAGTCTTTGGAAGTGAGTATGGTTATACTTTATAACACTCCAAATGAACACAAGTATTTGGTTCCTGTCCCTATCTTATTAATTTCTGCTGGCCTAGAAGTTTTGGTTCTAGAGCAGAGAGTACAACCCCCCCCCCCCAGGAGACACAGTAAATATTTAACTGGAAGTTTATACTTCCTCCTGATACCTTTATACCAACAGTCTAAGAAGGAGTGATAGTGTTGGGAGGAGCAGTTTATCTGGATTACTGATGTGAAGTTGAAATTGTATCACTTCTCTCTACATAATGGTGGGAGGAAAGATTTTTGTCTGTAGAGTAGGAGATCTTTTAAAAACTTTTTTTGTGTTACCATAACTTATGGTTAAAGTCAATGGGAAGCTACAACAACCTAATCTAGGCAGGAAGACAAAGTGTACAGACCCTTTAGTACACATCTTTAATCTCAAACAATGAACAGAAAGTTAGTTTGTAGATGGAAGCAGCTATGTTTGAAATTGACTTCTAATTGAGGGGGGAAAGGGATGAATAAGAGAATTATTTGACCGAATGAGCCACAGATAGGATGCACTCAACTCACAGGAGAATAGCACAGGAAAGAGAAGCTATTAAAGAGCAGTGAGAGAGAAAAGGAGAGGTGCTGTGTGTATGGCAGTTTTACTGGGACACTTTTACAGAAACAGATTGCAGGTGAAGGCAGCAAGAACTAGGGAATGAGAAGGAGACAGAAGATTAGAATATACTGCCAGAGTTAGTATGAGGCCACGCAGCATAATTCAGTCAGTAGTTGAGTGAAGCTGGAATTGAATCATTCAGCTGAGAGAGAGGTTTTGATCCAGAACAACTGAGTTGAACCAGAGAGCCAAAGGAAAGAGAGAACTAGACAGAATAAGCTATTAGCAGTAAGCCCCTAAGATGACAATTATGCCTGGAGAAAACAAGCTTCCTTTATATACCCTTTTCTACCATGCCCTCCCATATTTCATTCCTCTGAACATCTTATTCCATTATTCCTTATTACTCATTTATAGCAATGAATTCTGTATTTTATCTCTTGAAAACTCCACCCATAACCCCTCACTATTTTGCTGTCTTTTATGGTTATTTCGATTGCAAGACAATTTTTTGAAGATTCATAGCTAACATCAAGAAATGATAGAAAATATTTAGCTTTCTTGGGTTATCTACAAAGAATGATTATTTCCAGTTATATCTATTCACTTATGAACTTCAATTTTCTTACCAGGTGAACAATTTCCCATAATGTAAATGTACTATATTTTCATTATTCAGTCCTTCATTGATGGACATTAGACTATTTCCAGTTGTTGTCTTTTGTGAATGGAACAGTCATGAACTTGGTTGAACAGACTTCTGCATTAGGATATAGAGTCCTTTTGGGTATATGTTTATGAATGGTACAGCTGCATCATATGGTAGGTCTATTCATAGCTACTGATTTTCATAGTAGCTACATGAGTTTTCACTTCCACCAGCAAAAAAAACCTCTCACTTTCCCTATTCCCACAAGACCATTTGTCATTATATATTCTAAATTCTTGCCATTTTGACTGTGGCAAGATGAAACATCAAAGTAGTTTTAACTTGAATTTCCCTGGTGGTTAACGTTGTTCAATTTTAAAAGCAAAATTATTTCTTAGCAATTTGTATTTCATTGCTAGAGAAATGTTTAATTTCATGATACATTTCTAATTAAGTTGTTTGTGTTCTTGATGTGTGTATTTGAGTTATATGTATATTTTGGAGACCAATGCTCATTCAAATATATAGCTGATAAAGATTTTTCCCATCCAGAATAAATTTAAGTTAAAATTTTATATAAATGAGCATTCTTCACACATGTATATCTGTGCAATATATGCATGCGTTGCCTGTGGACGCCAGAAAGGCTACTGGATCCTGTTGAATTGGAGTTACAGATAGTCATGAGCCTCTGTGTTAATAATGGAAATAAAATATAGGTCCTCTTGAAGACCAACCAATGCTCTTAACGACTAAGTTATCACAAATAAAACTTTTCTTTTTTTTTTACTCTTCCGCAGGTTGCTTATTAACGTGAATGGTTAAGGTTTTTTTTTGTTTTTTTTTTGTTTTTTTGCTATTCAGATGTTTTTCAGTTTCAAGAAATCTCATTTATTTATTCAAGAATCTCATATATATATATATATATATATATATATATATATATATATATATATCCAATCAAAATCCAATCAAAAAGAAGCAAGAAAGGAAAAGTAATTATGCTGAAAAAGCTGCTGATAAAGGAATGAAGTAAAGAGGGGTAAATGTTTCTGTAATAGAATTACAAATAAGGAAAGGAAAGTTTATGTCAGAGTGTGATGGGATGCCAGGCAATGGTCTTGTAGGCCATGGAAATAAAATTGAGCTTTATTGTGTACTAGAAGGGAAGTCACTGGAAGTGATGAGCAGATCATATTACTCTAATCAGGCATCAACAAATTGTCTCTTTTTCAAACATTTTGAGTTGAAAAATGATATATTTTATTTTCAGAAACTTCATTTTGACTTTCTTAAATGCATTGGTTGTCTCTCTTGCTCTTTTTTTATTAGATATTTTCTTTATTTACATTTCAAATGTTATCCCCTCTCTTGGTTCTTAGTTAATGGATAGAATGATTTCATGCACTGCTGCAGCAATTACCTAATGATTGGCAGGAAGATTGCTATGTTTTAACTCTACATTATAAATGGTCTTATTTTTCATATACACCCCTGATTCAGAGGAATGATCTGCCTGCATTAGGAGGCATAAAAAGTTGGGGCCTCTTTTGTCTCCTTCCAAGCTCTCCTCAGTTACTATCTTCTTACTAAAGGTGAGCAAGTGAAAACAAAGATGTTAACACAGCTCTGGTTCTTCCAGCCTATTTTACCTTCAACATCCATTAAGTATAGACTGTCCCTGTGATACTCCTCTTATTGCCCTCTGAAAGCAATAGTTCTCAAGTGCATCATGGCTATTCAGTTGCCTTGTTCTTTATATATATTTTATTAGATATTTTCCTCATTTACATTTCCAATGCTATCCCCAAAGTCCCCCATACCCTCCCTCCACTCCCCTACCCACCCACTCCCACTTTTTGGCCCTGGCATTCCCCTGTACTGGAGCATATAAAGTTTGCAAGTCCAATGGGCCTCTATTTCCAGTGATGGCCGACTAGGCCATCTTTTGATACGTATGGCCACCTACAGAAAGCAAAGACAAGTATAATTAGAAAACACCTATCGATTACAATAAGTCTTCATTTTTTGTTTGTTTGTTTTGTTTTTGTTTTTTTGAGACAGGGTTTCTCTGTGTAGCTCTGGCTGTCCTGGAACTCACTCTGTAGACCAGGCTGGCCTCGAACTCAGAAATCTGCCTGCCTCTGCCTGCCAAGGGCTGGGATTAAAGGCGTGCGCCACCACACCCCGCTAAGTCTTCAAATTTTATTACTACTGGTAGCTTGTTTCTTGATTCCTTAAAAACAATCAGTTCTTTGCCTACATTTCTGGTGTCCCTGCAGTGTCCTGCCAGCTGGTTTTGGGACTTCTTCAGAGCGAATCCTTCTAACACTGAAGAGTTGAGCCATATGGGCATAATAAGAGGAAAACGCTTGATTAACAAGTTGTTAACAAGTAACTCTGTTGCTGCTGAAAGGTAGTGATTTAAATATTCTCAATTATAGCTTAAGGAAAATAGGAAAAGAAATAAAAGGCAAGATAATTTGTGAGAAACACAAGTGAAAAAAAATAGTGGTTGCTTACAAGGACTTGGAAATACAATTCTAAAAGACATCATGCCTCTGGCTGCCTCAGAGTCTTACACACACACACACACACACACACACACACACACACACACACACACACACACTGGCAAAATATTTTGAATGTATGTGGCAAACACTATGTGTCAAATGCAAATCTCTGCATTATATAAATACTACATGTAATTTAGATAGATAAATGATTTCCATTTCACTGTAAAATTAGTAAGAAAACTACATAGATGCAAAATATATTTATAACTGGATCATTAATTCAATTAGTAGGTATTAATTATCATTTCAATTCAAAGGGATTATTTTCGGTCTCTGACTACATGTATACATATGTATGTTTACACACAGCTATCTGTGTGGACATACATAAAGACTCTCTCTATATATATACATATACATATATATGTATATTTATCTTGTCATTTTATGATTGTGTCTTATAAGTGACATAATTTAAGTTGCATCATCTCTACATGAATACAAAGGTTTAATATACAATATAATATAAATACTTACATTAAAAATTCCTATGATTATTGTATATTTTCTTCTTAGGTTCAGAATGCTTAAAATTGTTCCTGATTTGACAGTGTAAAAAATATGATATGCACAGTATTTAGAGTGCAGTGATAGTGTAGCTCTGTCTGTTTATTTCTTCCAAATACTATCATCTAGTAAATGGCTCTTTCTGTATAGCTAGCCTGTGAGTCTGTCATTGTGAATCACTAACAGGGTATACTGAATGTTTGTGGGTGATCTGAATAATGCATTTCTAAATCATGAAAATATTTATTAGGTGGGATGTATTTTATAATATAAGTTACTTCTATGGCAATGGTGAATTAACATTAGCATATTTATAAGTTTTCTTTAGTGGAGCATGGTTCATGGTTCACATTTTCTTAATTTTATTGTCTTTTCCGATAGCACTAATGATATTGACCTTGTTTGATAGATAAAATAAGATATTGAATTACGGTTTCTATTTTACTTGATAAAATAAACTGTTATTTGTACATGGTGAATACACCCTAAAATGTGAAGTTAGTCTGTGAAATATGCTACTTTTTCCAACTGAAAATTTTCTGCATTTCAATGTGTTTTCTACTTAGTTCCCAAGGGAACTTGTTAGACAAAATGCTAGTTTCATTTTAAAAATAGCTCCACTAAGGATATTCTGTTCACTAGCCCACCCATCCCTGTTCCATATGACAATGCTTTCTCAGTGGGGTGGGATTCTAGTACTTATGCAAGTATTCCCTTCTAGATTAGTTTTGTCTCATTATCATTTGGTCAGTCAACTTTATATACTCAAATAGTGAATCCATGTACATAGGAACTTTGGATTTTTATTTTAATAATTCTGTGATATTTATAAAATGATTTATATGGGGAGGGTTATGGAGGTACAACTGTACACAGATATTTTAAACTGTTGTCTTGCTGATTGTACAACTACTTCGCCATAAGACCTGATTTTAGAAACAGTTCACTCAAAAATCCCTCAAAATGTAAAACAGACAGCAAAGACTTTATTGAATTTATTATTATGTGAAGGAACCAATAAGATGCTAAAACCAGTTCAAAGAATATTTTGAAGGACTGATGTGTGACAAACGTGATGGAATGATTTTTATTAGGTTGCTTCAAGTTAGCTCCTGTCACTAGAGAGATGTAAAAATAGCCTACTCGGAGGAAAGGCTTAATATTCAGATAGTAGAAACAATTACTAAAGGGTCAACAACACCATTTTAAATGTTATCTTAAAAAGGTAGCCAATAACCATCTAATCTTTTTCCATGTAGAGATAAAGTTTCTCATTTGTGATGTAACTCATCTTGGGGTAAGTTTCAATAAAAATATGATCCTCAGATCGTATTTTTAAAGTATAGCAGAAATGTACATAAAACAATGCTTTTTAAATGATCCATGAAGCCTGATATGCCTATCTTTGTTTTCCTTTTTGCTTTTTCTAAACAGGGTTTCTCTGTATAGCCCTGAGTGTCCTGGAACTCACTTTGTAGACCAGGCTGGCCTCCACTCCTGGAGTGCTGGGATTAAAGAAATGTACCTACCACATCATGGACTGGTTGGAAATTATTGATTAAATATTTTCTTTACTTTAAATATCCTGAGTTTATTCAAATGTCTCATGGTACCTGATCGTCTTTCAATATTTTAGTGTAACTAATATTTCTAAGATTCAAGAGAATATTTTGTCAAACATAGAGTGGGTTTGTTAATGATGCCGCTGATTTTTTGTTACCCATGCTCTTATAAATAACCCCAAATTATTTCTATCATCTGACTTCAGATCTCTCTAGGGTGAATAAATAGTTTTCACAGCTTATCAGAAAGTCATGCGAAAGATATCTTCATCGTTAAAAAAAAAAAGACCCAAAGGCATGAACTTGCCTCCAAACTCTTAATAAGGTTATTTCCAGTAAACTCTGTAACCCACATAAAACAATCTGACCATCTCCCTGCTCATCTGAATGGGTTTAATTGATGAGGGGGTTGTGATTTCTCTCTCTCTCTCTTTTTTATTAGATATTTTCTTTATTTACATTTCAAATGTTATCCCCTGTCCTAGTTTCCCCTCTGAAAATCCTCTACCCCCCTACCCACCCCCCCCCCCTTCCTGACAGACCAACTCCCATTCCTGGTCCTGGCATTCCCCTTCACACGACCTAGGGCCTCTCCTCCCGTTAATGGCCGACTAGGCCATCCTCTGCTACATATACAACTAGAGCCACAAGTTCCACCATGTGTTTTCTTTGGTTGGTAGTTTAGCCCCTGGGAGCTCTGGGAGCACTGGTTAGTTCATAGTTGTTCCTCCTACGGGGCTTCGGACCCCTTCAGCTCCTTGGGTACTTTCTCTAGCTCCTAAACCTTCCTAGTTAACTGAGGAACAGCCGCAGCATGTGATAGGCATTATTTTGTGGATCTGTAAGACAATAGTGACATCCTAATAATACTGTGTCAATGAGCCTGGGTAAGCATAGGTTATTTCTATGCATTCATTTTTTTCTTAGTACTTTACAGTTAATATAATAGATGACTCAAAACTCTTTTTCTAAGATTACCCCTAGGTGTTCTATTTTGTTTGCTAGATATTTTCGCTAAGACTGATTTCTTGACTTTTCATTCATTTCATTCATTCATTCATTTACATTTCATGTAAATTAATATTGGTAAGTATGGAGACTGTTATTTAGTATATTTATTTTATAATGAAGCTTATGTGGATTTATGAGTTCTGATGTCTTTCCAGCAAATTCTGTGTGGTTTTCATTTTCTGCAAACAGGGACAATTGTACAATTGTACTACTACCCCTTCTATTACTACTACTTTCTCTCTCAGTCTCTCTCTCTCTCTCTTTCTCTCTCTCTCCTACCTTCCTTCCCTCCTCCTCCTCATCCTTCTTTCTTTTCTTTCTTTCCAATATTAGAGGCCATTTATTTTTTTTTCTTGCCCAATTCTTTGTGTAGGAAATCTAAAACAATGTTGAATAAAAGTGGTAAGATTGGGCATTCTTGTTCTTTGCCAGTTCTTAAAGAGAAATCTTTTAGATATCTTACCTCTGATAAGTTAGTTGTTGGTTTACTATAAATATACTTTATTGTATTGATGTGTTCTTCTACACATAATTTCTTCACCATTCTCATTATGGATAGATGGTGAATTTTATCAAATACCTTTCTATATTTCTTGGTATTATGCCTTTCATTTTATTGTTCATGCATAAAATTTATTGACTTCTTGCTATAGAGTACTGCAATTTATTTATGTGCCTCTTCCCCGGAATTTGAATATAAGGAGGTGACTTATTTATGGTCATAGTTCAAGATGTTTAGATAAGTCACGGCCCTTACAAAATTTTAGTGAGTGTTTTTTGAAGGAACAAAATGTCATTTCAGGGACCCTACCACTAATGTCTCTGTGTAAATTTCATGTGATTCTTACATTTATAATTCATTTTCAAGTGAATGTGAGTTTATGCATATATATATATATACATATATATACATATATATATATATACACACACACATATGTGTGTATGTGTGTTGTTTCTTTTTTGTGTGTATACATATAGTTACACACACACACACACACACACATATATATGTGTTTGGGTTTGTGTGTATTTATGTATAAGGATATATAAGTAGTAAATATTTGTTCTATCTAAGCTTTCATTTCCCTTTATAAATTGGATTATTTTTCTTCGGACCTTGAATAATTATGCACATAAACCATCTCAATGCTTTTAGCTATACCTTCTTTGTGGTCATGTAAAACAAATATTTTGATCTCTGATTTGAGTTCTACATAATGCTTGATGTTGAAGAACGCTAGCATTCATGACATTCATTGACATAGCTGTGTTAAGCTTTTATTGTCACTAGTGCAACTTCCCATTAGTAACACTTTTAAAATAAGACATCATGAATGAAGTGAGTTTTGGTTTTGGTATTTGGTTTTTAATTTTTTTCAACTCATGGTTTCTTTGTATAGCTCTGATGGTCCTGAAACATGCTCTGTAGACCAGGCTAACCTTGAACTCAGAGAAATCCTCCTTCCACTGCCTAGTGAGTGTTGGGATTATAAACATGTGCCACCACCACCATCTGGCAGAAAAATGATTTTAGTTTACTCTAAAATTGGAAAAAAATTCTGTGTAAAAAACTCCTGTATTTTTCAATGCATAGCTCATATGCATGCTAAACTAACTATCGTTTGAATGCTATCTTATGTATAATACAAATAATGGTTAAATTACTGGCTAGTCAATAAAATGACTCCTCAAGAGGAACCAAGCTTATATGATAAAAATCAGTGTACCACCCAATGTCAGTGAGCTATTGAAGAAGGCTGTGCAAGTCTAACTTTCCTACATTTTTTTAACAAATCATATGTATTTTATACTACTTTATGTATAAAAGATGTTGCATCTGCCAAATTCAAAGACAACCTGCAGAGAAACCAAGAGAATATTTAATATTATTTGTGAGTAATGAGGCATGAATGATCAAATGAAAGTCTTCTCAGTTAGCTATTGATTATTCTATCATGGTAGATGACTTCAAACACCACACATAATCTTTTGAACATTAACTTCATCTCCCCACACTCCTCTCTATCACCTGAAGAGAATTGCTTTTCTTGACCTTCCAATCCAGGCAAACGTGTTTTGTGTTCTTTATTGATTTTTTTTGGTAATATATACCTGCATGGATAAATGAGACTCATCAAGTTAAAAAAGTAAAGTGGTGAGAGTCTCAAAGATAACATTAAAATCCCCTTACTCTTAAAATTAGAGAAAATATCCAGTTCTCATAGAAAAGATTTTCATAAAACAACTCCATTAAGGTATTTAGATTGAAGCTACTTAATTTTAGATTTTTAAATATATTTATGGAGTAATATTTGGAAACTGTTCTTGAACATTCAGCAAATTGATAAATTTTTGATAATTATACATTAGGTTAGTGACTTATAGGACTTTTGCAAATGATCAAAGGATGCTCAAGTTACCCTTGGAACAACAGAGTAAACTACTCTATGATCAATAATCAAAATTAACACATGGTAACAATTATTATTTTTTAAGATTTGTTTTCATTTGTGTGCATGCATGTACATGTGTTTGTGTGTGTACGTGTGTGTGTGTGTGTGTGTGTGTGTGTGTGTGTGTGTTTGTGTGTGTTTGAATGGGGGAAATGTCCAAGTATTTATAGGAGGCCAGGATAGGGTGTTAGATACCCTGGGGCTTCAATGTCAGACCGCTGGGAGCTGCCTGATGTGGGCACTGCTAATCAAACTCAGGTTCTTCATGGGAGCAAGCAGGATGTGCTCATAGATGTTGAAACCTCAAAAGAAATTTGATTTGAAAACAGAATGGTGATTATAAGTATAGACTACTTTCTTACTGATCATGGCTTTAAGTAATTCCACTGATTTTTGCGTAGCCATTACATGTGTTTTTATATCAATACAGCCAATTAAAAATCAATTAATTTGCAAGAGAAAATTTGGATTAAGATAGAAATAATGAAAATACAGTTAGATGAGACTTGAAGAGTAGCTATCATTGTTATTTTCTTTCTAGTGTAGGGAATCTGTTAATATCTGGAGCGTATGTATTTGCCTCACAATGCTGGATAAGCAACATATGCAATACCTTTACACTGCTTAATATCATGTCTCTTCCTACAGCTGCTTTCTTGGGTCTACAGCTCTGCACTTATTTCTTCCAGCAGCTGCAGCCATTGGAAGCACAAGCAGTAACTATTTTACATGCATCTAAAAGGTCTTTATATCTGTAGGTGTCCAATTCAGTTGTATTTTCTTTGCTTAGTGGTTTACATAGTTACTTACTGCATATGAGAATTTTAAAAGAGCAGTGCACTTAGTTTAGACAAAAGAGAAAATGCTTTGTAAAGTTTTCAAACTAGGTAAGTAAAACCCGGAATGCATAAGTGAATCGCTAATGTATTTGTTTAGCGAGCTTTTGATTAATGATATAGGCACTGATATAAAGTAATAAATCAATGGAAATATTTTCCTTGTGTGCACATTGATTCATTGCAACATTACGTTCTTTACAACATTTAGGTACCATATTATAGGTTAAACTGTAGCAATCAACCATTTTCTGTAGAATTTTTTAGCCTGGTATGATTTAGCAGCACATTTCCGAAACATTAATAAAACATTATTTTCTGATTATTCAGGACTCTTACAGCTAAAGGTTTCACGATTCACACTCCACCCATTTCCATGGCAACCATGTAACTTGGTTTTCTAGAAACTAAGTATGACAAGGGAAAATAGAAATTCCAGATAAAGTTTTAGATTCCTGCTTGTTATTAGGTCAGCTTTATATATTATTTTCTCCAAACGTCAGTACTTTTAGGAGACTCCAAAGCAAAGAGATATTGCGATAGTACGGTCTCAGCTTCTTTTCAGAGAGTGAGAATTAGCTCATAACGCTCAGCTTAAGAAAACAAAACAGTTATCTGATCATTAGCTTTGCCCTATAACCAAATCCTGCTCCATCCATGGGAAATAATTTTAAAAGTATCTTCATTCAATAATTTTTTTCTTCTTCACAAATAAATAAACTTGTGGATCATGATGATACTGATAGATGCTTATTCATGCTTCATTTGGACATTTGCCTTTTATGTATCATATATTATCCTAGGCACTGAAGACTCAGTCACTGCAAGAAAGATATATCTGTGATTTCATAGCTGTTTTGTTGTATTGGGAGAAAATCATGAAAAGGTTATAGTGGAGGGCTAGATATGTCTTGGCAGTTCAGAGCATTTGCTGCTTCTGTAAAGGACTCAGCTTTGGTACCCAGCATCTTCATGGCCATTCAAAACCACTTGAAACTCCAGTACCAGGGTATTGTATCAATCTTTGACCCTTAATAACCATGGTATACACAGATATTGATGGGAGGAAACTCTTGTATATAATGTATATTTTTACGTTACATTAATAAAAGGTGATAAAATAAAAGTGGCAGACTTCTAGAGAATATACCTCACATTTGGCATGAAAAGACAAGGTATGTATTTGATGTTTGTAAAGAACATGGCACTAAGACTAGATTTTTCTTTTCTTTTTTCCCAATGCTTTGTATTAGGTATTTACTTCATTTACATTTCAAATGCTATCCCAAAAGTCCCCTATCCCCCCCCGCACCCCCCTACTTCCCTACCCACCCACTCCCACTTCTTGGCCCTGGTGTTCCCCTGTACTGGGGCATATAAAGTTTTTAAGACCAAGGGGCCTCTCTTCCCAATGATGGCCAACTAGGCCATCTTCTGATACATATGCAGCTAGAGACAAGAGCTCTGGGGGTACTGGTTAGTTCATATTGTTGTTCTATCTATAGGGTTGCAGACCCCTTCAGCTCTTTGGGTATTTTCTCTAGCTCCTCCTTTGGAGGACCTGTGTTCCATCCCATAGCTGACTGTGAGCATCCACTTCTGGGTTTGCCAGGCACTGGCATAGCCTCACAAGAGATAGCTATATCAGGGTCCTTTCAGCAAAATCTTGCTGGCGTATACAATAGTGTCTGGGTTTGGTGGCTGATTATGGGATGGACCCCTGGGTGGGTCAGTCTCTGGATGTTCCATCCTTTTGTCTCAGCTCCAAACTTTGTCTCTGTAACTCCTTCCATGGCTGTTTTGTTCCCAATTCTAAGAGGCCACGTGTCCACACTTTGCTCTTCGTTCTTCTTGAGTTTCATGTGTTTTGCAAATTGTTGAGGTAACCCAATCACAAAAGAACTCACATGATATGCACTCACTAATAAGTGGATATTAGCCCAGAAACTTAGAATACCCAAGATAAAACTAGATTTTTCAACTGCAAGTAAAATTACTTAATGTTTCACAAATCCTCACTGCCACTCTTACCCACTTGTAAGCAGTAGGAAAACATGGACTTCTCTGTACTAAAAAGCACGTGAGGACCCACACACAGTGCAACTGTTGCTTGTCCTACTTGTCACCAACAAATTTCTTTCTCTACTTCTGTCTGCAGACAATGAGATGTAGTTACCACCAAATCTCACAGCCTCGGATATCACCTGCTCCTCATTCCTCTTCCTTGAATTTTCTTTCTCTCTCTATTTCATTCTCCCCATTCAAGATTCCTGCTCAGGTGAGATAGCATTTACTGCTTCTGAATGTGCACACTCCAGATGAGCTGCTGAAAGGTGTAGTCTTTTGTATACACCTTCAGGAATTATTGTCATGAATGATGCTTTCTTTGGTTTCTCAAGTGAGTGTTTTTGCAACAGTTTTATTGACATGTCATATCTATGTAATATAGTTCCCTTATTCTATAATCTTTAAGATATTAGCAGTTGTTCAACAACTAGCAAAATCTATTTTGACCAGCTTTATTCCCCCCACAGAAACCCAATATTTAACTGTTTCTCTATCAATAATTTTATCATTTTCACCCTTGGTTACTGTTAATTTACTTTAAATCTCTATAAATTTGTCTACACTGGGCACCTCTAATAATTAGAAGCATTTAACTGAGTCATTTTGGGGGACTTTTCATATTTAGCATCATGTTTTCAGTGTGTCTTCATCTTAGTACATATACCTTAATGCCATATACCTTTACTATTATTATTACTATTATTATTATTACTATTATTATCATTATTTTACAGGACAGTCACTATCTCCTTTCAAGTCCACACTCTGACTGTTCCTCACCCTATTCCTCCTCTCCTATCTCTAAGAGAATGTCTTCACCTCTCCCACCCCACCCAACCGGACCTCCCCACTCCCTGGGGCCTGTACCATTTTTCTATTACCTCTCCCTCTGTGAGTGGACATTTTTCTGACTTTACCTTTTGGCTGTTATTAATAACGCTACTGTGCTCATCCATGTAAACTTTATCATTAACACAGGTTTCCATTTTTCTAGGAACACACCTTACAAAAAGTAAGTTACTAATCATATGGGAACTCGTTATCACATTATGTTTTGAAGTTTACATTTTTTCCAACTGTCTTAGTTGTGATTTTTCCATGTGCTCTCCCATCCTAATCAATACCTTTCATTTGATTTAGCCATCCTAGTGAATATTTTTATGTTTCCTGAGGATTAGTGGTGGTGAAAATCTTTATGTGTGATTGGTAATTTATATTTTGTCTTTGTGGAAATATCTATTTAAACATTTGCCCACTTTTAAGTAAGATTCTAATATATTAATTATTGGGTAATGAGAGTATAGCTATCATCTCCTTAAACAAAAATCTCATTTTTCCATTTCTTGTTTTCTTTTTTATTAGTTGCTTGTTTAATAATGTATGTAAAGCTTAAATTAGCACATGCAAGTAGTTAACATAAACAGAAGAACATTTGTTTCCATAGTAGCTATGGCAGTTGCATAACATAGTCCCTTAGTGGCTGCCCTTATCCCTCCTAACTTTCCAAGATTCAACACATTTGGCTACACATTTTCAGCTTTATGTTAGTTGACTGAGACTCAGCTTCATTCTCAAATATAGTCAGATGGTATTCTCATAAGGCTGCAAAACTGGCGTTCCTTCTTTCATATGTTTTATGAACTGAATTTCCCTGTGTAGCAGTGGGTCAGATAGTTACACACACACACACACACACACACACACACACACACACACACACACACGGCCTTATTCTACAGGCTGACCAGCTGATGGAAGCATGTGTGAATTTGAAAACCTGAAACATCACAGGTCAGAAGTCAAAATCATTTGGAGTTATCATCGCCCCACTAAACAGAGATTCATTTCTCACCTCTGTGCTTGACCTACGTTCCTTATGACTACAAGGTAAATCATTTTTTTTTTAAACGTAAAAACCTTACCTTCCACCAAGACAACAGTAAAGTATGTCATAGACAGCATCTTAGCCCTGTAACAGAAATTGTCCACTTTGATGTAACCTACCTAACTGATGTTTCTTATCGCCTCATTTGCAAAAGTGTCTTGATCTCTCTTGGTTATGATACTACATACACACACACACACACACACACACACACACACACACACACACACATATATATGACTTCAGAATTAAATATCTATTTTCTTTGAGGTAAGAGCTGTAATTTTTAATTGTTTTTTTCTCTTATAGTCCTTTGAAACATAAATGTCTTTAATTAATAATAAAATTTATCCACATGTTCTTTTGGTGGTTCCATCTTCACTGGTATATCTAAGAATCCAAGATTAATCAACCTTTGTAATGCTCCGTGCACTCATAATTGCTTCTGTTTGAGTCTCTGAGCTTTCTAGCATTCACTTTCATGTTTAGGTTGCTGATCGACTCAGGATAAATTTAGTTGAGAATGTAAGGTGACTTTATCCTTGGCACACAGCTATCCAGGTATACCTCTACCTCTTGCTGAAAAGGTCATTATTACCCATATACACAACTGCTGCGTGCTCCTGACTGTGACACACATTCTACACCCAGAAGACAGAATTGCCTAGTGCTCATTGTAAAGTGGTGAGAAAAAGTAACTGAGGAGTACTTAAACCTACAGGACACATCTGTATCAACCAACCACTTGTAGGCACTGGCACATGATGGGAGGGGAATGGACCCTTTGTAGAAGAGGAATTGTAGTATTTTAAAAGGCTGAGTTATCTATGTTTAACCTAATTCCTTTGATCTCTATACAAACACCATGCCATTTTTTTTTTTCCATAGGTTTTCATTAAGTTTTGTAAATGAGTTATGTGACTTCTTCAACTTTGTTTTTCTTTTCCAAGAGATTTTGGGCAGTTTGTATATTGCCTTTGCATTTTGGGTTTTAGAATCAGTTTGTCAATTTTTACAGAAAAGTTATAACTTTGAATGGATCTATATTTAATATAGTCCCTAGCTAAGGGCTTCTATTTCAAGGTACTGTTGACAGGATGGTGAAGATAACTGAAATTTATTTTGTAACCACTCTGGGTAACATAAGTCCTAGATATGAACTTCAACAAGATTGGATTCTTTTGAAGCCTTGACTCAGAGATGGTTGGTTTTGCCCTGTGCCTTCAACTCTATATCCTTCCGTATACACATCTAAAATCATGTCCTTGCAAGGCATTTTCTACATTTATATTGGATTACGGAGACTGTAATGACTTCTTTTGGACATAATTACCTCTTTGAATATATTCTTTCCAAATTCGGTGACATTGTAAGGTACTGAGAGTTAGGGCATCAACACGGAGAGATACATCAGTGTGAAATGATGATATTCTCATCTGGTCTCTGACTGCTCTCTCTCCTCACCACACTCAGAAGTTAAGCTTCACCAAGTCACAGATGCCTATGGTATTATTTTCAGTAATGTCTTAGTACATATATAGGTCATAAACTGATCATTGTTAACCAGGCTTCTTTAGTAGTGGTAATATTTGAAGTTTAATCTGCCTCTTTCTATGATAGATAAGCATCCCAGTAGTTTGGATTATATTCTAACAAAATCATCTTTTCCCTGTAATGATTTTTCAGCAAAATTCTTATGTTTATTTTTTTAACAAATAATTTTATCAAGTATTCCTTTGGAGATAACTTTGTATACTTACAGTTTACTTTTCCCACTGGGAGGAAAATATATCTTTGAACCAGGGATCTTGAGCTTGGAACAATACTGGTGTGGTTCTCTGTGTGACTCCCTGAATTTCTTTTTCTTTTTTTTGTTTTTAATATTTTTTATTATTACGTATTTTCCTCAATTACATTTAGAGTGCTATCCCAAAAGTTCCCCATACCCTCCCCCCCACTTCCCTACCCACCCATTCCCATTTTTTGGCCCTGACATTCCCCTGTACTGGGGCATATAAAGTTTGCATGTCCAATGGGCCTCTCTTTCCAGTGATGGCCGACTAGGCCATCTTTTGATACATATGCAGCTATAGTCAAGAGCTCCAGGGTACTGATTAGTTCATAATGTTTTTGCACCTACAGGGTTGCAGATCTCTTTAGCTGGTTTGTAGTTCAGTCGTTACATTTTTTTTTTTTTTGTCCCATTAAAAGACCTGACAAGTCATTTAGGGACTCCTTAGTATCAGTATTTTTTGTCCCACAGATGGGTGTTGGTTTGAGCCTGGGGTCTTTATAACCAGGAACTTCTTGAATTTTCTACAATATACAAGTTCTGAAGAGGAGGGAGGAATGAGAAATGTTATCATCCTTTGTCTCTTAAAAGCACATATATTAATATAAGTTTTATAACTCAGGATTGTTTAACTAGAAGTGAGTGCTATGTTTCTTGACTACATCTAACTTAAATGGGTTTTCAGCATTTAACAGAGAAAGTAGTTCATCTTTCAATTTGAATGCCACAGAGCCTCTCTACTTTTGGTGATTATTAGCTATTTCTTCATTAACTTCTTCATTTTCTTTTATGTGTCTAAGATCTTTGTCATAGAGACATGCATTGTTTGGTGCTGTTGCTTATTTATTTGTTTGTTTATTTGTTTATTTATTTGTAAGTATAATCTGTCATGATCTTCGTGGTTTCAGGCCTGACCTGATTACAGTGATAGGGAGTGAAGCGAGACACGGCTAACTGAAAAGCTGGGGACAGAAAAGCCGGAGACTGGGTGTATTGTGAGGTCTGATGGAGATCAACAGGAGCCCTGAAACTCAGTATATTTGTTATATCTTGCTTGACTGAGGAGGTAGGTTTGCTAATATTGGTAGGGAGGGTGGGGGTCTCTGAAAGGGAATGTTTTCAGGCTGCAGTCATAGGGAGATAAAAGAATGTGGTTGGCATTTTATCCACACACTGTCAATATCTGTACTTTGACCAGGGAAAGGCTTTGCCATTTCCATGGGTCTGGCACACTGTTATCCTGAAAGTTGCTATGCTCATGTCATGAGTGCTCATTCATACAGAGGTACAGTTGCTCCTTACAAAAAACTCTCTCCTGTTTCCTTAGTCTCATAGATTGAATAAGAATGTCCCCCATAGCCTCATATGCTTGAAGGCTTAGTCATTGGGCCTGACACAACTTGAGAAGGATTAGGAGCTGTGGCCTGTTGAAGAAGGTGCGGCCTTGTTGTAGGAAGTTTGTTCATAAGTAGGCTTTGGAGTTTCAAAAGCCCAAGCTAGTCCCAATGCCTCTCTCTTCCTGCTGCTTTTGGATACGGATGTAGAACTGTCAGCTACTTCTCCATCAGCATATTTACTTGTGTGACACCATGCTTCCTGTCTTGATAGCAATGGATCAAATTTCTGAAACTATATGGCAGTCCCAATTAAATGCTTTCCTTTATAAGAGTTGCCATGGCCATGGTGTCTCTTAAAAGCAATAGAACACTGAACATAAGACTCAAAGGGGGCAGGTCTTCAGAGCTTGTTCTTTTTCCACTGCAGAGCTGGTCACAGAAAGACATTTTTTGAATACCCATGAGGCCTACCCTAGTTTACATTGTGCTGAGATGTTTCCACACTTTTATTTTGCCAGGGTTAGTCCTCAGGTTCTGTTAATTATATTGAGCTCAACATGATGAGAATGGTTACTTTAGCAGAGGCGTAGATACCTAATATTCTGTTCAATAGTTTTCTCTCTGTTCTTAAATCTCTTCTCCTTTGAAGCAGTCCCCATGAGAATACCCTCACCACTTATGGAGACTGTACAATTTTACCTGAAAAGATCACTAATGCCACTTTGTAGCTGTACTGTTTGGTTTCAGTTCAATTTTTTTTTTTTCAGAATCATATGAGGAACAGAGCAAAGGTCACTAAATTAGAATGTCACCTTATGTCATGTGCCCTACAGTAAATCTAATATTTATAACACTGAACTGAAAATGTCTACAATATACATTTCCTTTTGTTTTTGAACATGTGTTTATTAGTCTATAGCTGGATATGTTTTGAAGTGTGCTGTTTGTTCCTTTGAGCATATGATATGGGCTCAAAAGCAGAAAATGCTTGGATATACACACCTTAAACTGAGCATGTTCAAGACAGTGCCCATTCCATCATATACTTTCCTCTGTGAATATGAATATAAGTTACTTTATCAAACTAGTCTTCAGGAAAAAGAAATGTCCTATGTATTAAGAATTCTACAAGGTCAAATGACTGATGATGGATAGTTAAAATGTTGCAGATCAGAGCCAAATTCATTTGGCTTACTTTTAGATCTTTTAACAGCCATTCATTGACAACCTGTGTTTGGCCAAATATCACTGTGAGTATCAAAATCATTAAAATGCATTCTTAGAAAATTGTTAGATTGCTACCTATGTCATCTTGTAGCATCTAAAACCCCTTACAGAATTTTCCCTACTTTGCTGTAACCAATCCTCACCAATGCTTTTGGTAAATGCCTTTGATATAGGATTTTCTTTGTTTCATAACTAAATGTCATCAATAACTCTAATGAACACAGGAAATTATGGCAATTATGAACACTGGGAATTATTGAAATATTTCAATCACAAAATTTTATATTTCAGCTATTTCCTATTAAATGTTGTCAGTAAGTATTGCTAAAATATTCAAGAACATAGAAGAGTAAATACACATGTGCTTGAAATCTGGATTCAATAATTGTTATGAGTTGTTTTGATTTTTAAACCATTATACTGACAAATTTGTTTTGTCTGACTCTGTTGATAAATCTTTAGAAAATCCATTTTGTAATGATAATTATTCCCATTGTTTAAGTTCACCTTTAAAAGATTGCCTTGTCTCAATAACATGCTCTGCTACATATTTAGTTTCAACAAAAACCAAATATCATGGAAATGACTTTCCACAAAAGGAAAATTAGTATCCTCAAAGCTTTTGTAATAAAATATAGTACTTGAAGTCTCCCTTAGTAAACTGTCAACTCTCAATTTTTCAGTACAAATTTTATGTACTTTATGAAAGTTAGTAGCAACAATGACATAGTTATCAAAATACATCGGCAAGAATTAACACTGAACAACTATAACACTATTAGGGTTTTAGGTATATGTTTATTGTATACACACACACACACACACACACACACACACACACACACACACATATATATATATATGACACTATACATATATATGTCATTAGCATATATTAATTGTATAGAACAAATTGATGAACATAACTTTGAGTTTTCTTATTTGATTAACAATTTATTAAATAATAAATTAAACTGTTGAGTTTTAATTAATAAACATGTTTTAAATGTTAAATATCACAAACTTTCTAATAAAGTAATAAAAGTTAATTCAGTTTAAGAAGAGGTGAGACATTTATTAACTAACTTTGATAATTACATTTCTCCCATCAGTGAATTTAAATGAGCTTCATTGGGTGTTAAGCCATTAATCAAGCCTTCGTTTGTACTTTAAGAGTGTTTGGCATTGTTCAGGTAACCTTTCTCTAAATTATCTGAATTTTCCTATTTGCTTTTTCTGTTTTAGCTAATGAACACCAGTCTTCACAACCAGTGAATCGAGCTACTGTTTGATTTCACAACACTAACTTTTCTCTACATATTAGATGTCTGATGAAAATTACTTTATTTTTCTTGCCCAGAATATGAATCCCCATCACAATAAAAAATCTAACTGTTGCTTCCTCCCTTTATTCTTAAGCTTGAGGAAACTCTTTGCTTTTGTCCATGAGATAAGATTTCTGAATTGCTTCCCTTTGTTTTGCTGTTATTTGTTTAGCTGTTTCAGGAAAGTATAAGTTGTTTAGAGCTAAAGTTGAACAATTCAAAGTGGGAAACACAACCTTGTTAATTATATTAAGAAGTACCCCAAAGAACTTCTTATCCTGTGCTAAAATTCAACCTGAACTTTAAATGGTCACAACGGTCAGGTATTAAATCCAGAGTCCCCCTTGTGGCACTCTTGGCAATTTTGGTGGAAATGATTAAGAGACAGCCTAGCAAACACAGAAGTGGATGCTCACAGTCAGCTATTGGATGGATCACAGGGCCCCCAATGGAGGAGCTAGAGAAAGTACTCAAGGAGCTAAAGGGAACTGCAACCCTATAGGTGGAACAACAATATGAACTAACCAGTACCCCGGAGCTCTTGTCTCTAGCTGCATATGTATCAAAAGATGACCTAGTTGGCCATCACTGGAAAGAGAGGCCCATTGGACTTGCAAACTTTATATGCCCCAGTACAGGGGAACGCCAGGGCCAAAAAGGGGGAGTGGGTGGGTAGAGGAGTGGGGGTGGGTGGGTATGGGGGACTTTTGGGATAGCATTGGCAAATGTAAATGAGGAAAATACCTAAAAAAAAAAAAAGAAGAAGAAAAAAAATTAAAGAGACAGGGCCTAGAGAGGAATCTTGTTTGGGGCACATGCTCTAGAAGGACTTTGTAAGAGACTTCTCTTCTTTTTTATATTTATTTTTTGATGAAGAAGGTTTTTTTCTTTCATTTATTCCTCACCTTTCTGTGATGCTGTGTCTTAAGACCTAGGAAAACAGTTGACTCAGTTAAGAACTGAAACTCCAAGAATATGAGTCCAATGAACCTTTACTTTATTCAAGTTGCTAACCATAGGTCTAGAGGTATGTTTTCTAGAGTAAGGAAATATGATTAATATGTTTTGCCTTTACTAATTTCTGCTCAGTTGAGATTTATCTAATTGTTCATTACCTTTTTTGGTCACCCAACAATGACGTTGAGAAAATCATTCCTTCCCTACTACCAGTCACTGCTCCTGTGGTAATCCTCAGCATGCCTTCTCCTTGAGAAGGCTCAGAATTGGTGATGCCTACAGTGAAAAAAAAAAAAAAAACAATTAGTTCAAACAAAGGAGTAATTCAAATCACTATTCCAAATTTCTTGCCTGTAACTCAGTAGGTGGCAGCCTTTCCATTTTGACCAAATTCAGTCTCTAAAATTCATACAACCTTCTAGCATTGGGCAAAAGGAAACTGGCTATGAGTCTTCCCTGGGCTGGGAGTAAGTGTGCACTTAGTGTGAAGCTATGGGCTCCATCCATCAGTAACAGGAATGAAAATAAGAATGGAAGGTAAGAGAAAGTTCTTCTCTGCTAAATACAGTTTTCTCAACGCCCACACTTCTGTTATTTGAAGTTGACTGTTGGTACTTTTAAAGGTATCTACAGTAGTTCATGTGATTGTAGGATGTAGAATGTCTATGTATCAGAAGCAAATGAGTTGACACTGTAAAGGGAAGGAACATGTGGAAGATATGGAATGGCAGATTTGGTATTCAGGGTCTAGTACTTCCCATAAGTAAGGAAATAAATGACAGCAAAAAAATATGGAATGGACACAGAAAAGGACTTGTATTTTAAGATTTTCTAAAATTTATACTGCCATATATGTGCAGCCTACTTGTATATGTGTATGTGCTGTGCACATATGAAGAGACATCATGAGAAATTAGAATGTCATGCTGTATTACTGTCCCCGTTATTCCCTTGATAGAATGTCTCACTGAACCTGGATCTAAGCTGGCATCTTGCAAGGCCAAATAACCTTTGCTTATCCGTCCCCATATCACTGGGGTTCTAGACACATGTGGAACTGCACTGTCCATTGTTGTGAGTTGTTGTGGTACTGTTTGTATTTTGCTACCTCAAAAAGAGTTGTCTCAAAGAGGAGTAGATCATGTACTCAGGTGATCTCTCAGAACCTTCTCCTGATTCTGACTAGTCAAATAATGGCTAGAGCCAGTGATTGGGCAGTGGAAGGGAAAGGTGAGATGTGAGGTGGCAGAGAGATAGGAGGAGAGAGAGAGTGAAATGGAGGAAGAGGAAGATTGACCAGAGCCACATGGCCTGGAGCAGCCACAAGTAACAAGGGTCTTATAGCTGGGGAATCAATTAGTATAGTGATAGATATGCCCAATATAGACATATAGCTTATAAATATAATAAGTAAGTTGTGTATTTTTATATAGGCTTATTGGGGTTCTTGTTATGTAGCTGCTGAGGATTTGAACCGTGGTACTTAGACATAGGAAGCAAGCCCTCTTAACCATGGAACCATTCATTTTCTGGTGTGCACTTTTAAAAGCAGGACCCTCCCCCCTTAACCTTAATGTGAGCCTACGATGTATCACATGTGATTTATAATTAAAACTCGTTTATTATCAAACTTTAAGTTATTTCTTATTCCTATTTCTAAATTTATTTATTAATACAACGACAACCAGTTTCCTAAGAGATTGATACTGGAACATGTGAATGTGACTCTCTACAAGAGACAGAAAGTTATGTTTTGATGATCAAATGTCACCAAGATGTTTATCTCTCTGTTTTGTTTTTCTCTTATGTATTAAACGCCAACAAAACAAACCAACAACAAATCCCCACAAAAGAGGCTCCCTGTTTATTTACAAGCTATTTTTGGTATGTTTTAATTAGAATTTTGGCTTCCATGGATAATGAAAGGTATTGAATAATCACGCTAATCTTAAACTCAAAACTTTTATTAGAGTGTTAAAATAGTCTGAAATATCAAAGTTATCATACAATTTAAATTTCTTGTGATCATATCAGCCACCATTCCAGCATGGAGAGATGAAGGACTTACAAGGACCAACCCCAATTTAAAGTGTTAGAGGTAGTTAACAGCTGATGAGGGAGAATCATTTTTCTTCAGGAATGAGACCCCTGACAGGTTAGCTATTACCTAGGTATGGTTGGTGACACTAACTGTACTCAATAAAGGACTCAGTAGGTTTTATATATACATACATATGCACATATGTAATAAGTATATATAATATGCATATATTATATATTATATTATATTATATTATATATTTATTACACATTACATATTACATATTGTTACATATTGCATATCACATATTACATATTATATATAAACAATAATGAAATAAAAGCAGAGGAAATGAACTTGAGTGGGAGATATGGATAGGAGTTGAAGGGGGAAGGAGGAATGGATATGATAAACAATGTGTTGCATCCATATATTTTTCTTATATATTTTTAAGTTTTAACAGGAAGGGGCTTCTCGAAGCTAATTTGCTACCCAGTATTCACTATGTAGTCAAAACCACCTTAAATTTTCCTCCATGTTCTCTGTAGTTCCACAGTTTCTCTTTAATATTATCCAGTGTTTTCTTGATTTTTCACATTATCACATGGAACCATCAATAGCAGGAACTCAACCTATTTTCCCATGCAATGCACCCCTCTTCCTCTTTGTGTATATCAGTTGTTGCAGGTGCTCCCATTACAGCAGTAGGGTCACCCTGAGAATCTTTGCTTCTTTAAATGCCAGAAACATTTATTCTACACTTTAGAAATGTGGCTCAGTTTTTCCTTGACTTCCAGAGCTTTTATATTTTTTCTTCAACTGTCCTTCAACCTGTGTGAGTCTTTGCTTACTCATGATTAGATTAAATTCTGTATTCTTAGTAGGAAATTTGCAGTGGTGTCCCTGTGTCCTCCTTGACTCCTGGGCACAGAAATCTCCTCTGCAGATTTCTGATAGGTTTTTGCTGCTATCCTTTAAGCTGACAGACACGAATTACTTTATCTAATTAGTAAATGTCAATTATAAAAAATTTAGAATATATCTTATTGTGCCTTGAATTGTAGAGCCATATTTTCTTTAAACTATGAAAAATGGAATGGTTATTACTTGAAAAGTTATTTTCTATGTGGAATTTTGTGTCTATTATTGGTGAATAATAGTTGCATTGTCACTAATAATTATGATAATAAAAGAGATTAGCTATTACTCTATCTCCAAATAAGCTTTGAGACTACTAATACCTTCTCTGTATGAAAATAACTGAAACAGGCTAGCATACATACTCAAGAAATTTTTATTTTTATTTAATTTTATACCACAAGCTTTCTTCTTGAGTTATTGATGTCCTTTTCAAATTTTAATCAGTTTACTTTGTGTCTCTTTGTGTGTGCACATGCATATGCATGTATATGCGTCCCTGTATGCATGTGCTTATGTGTGTATGTGAGCCCATGCATGCATTTGTATGTGTGTATATACCATGGCACACACTCAGAGATGAAAGCAAGACTCTGGAGTTGGTTGTCCATTGGAGCTTGTTGTGGAGAGTTAACATTTTTGGATTCTGTGTATACCAGGCTGTCTGACCAGAGAGTTTGGTGTCCATCCTGTCTCCTTCTCGTTGTTTTGCCTTATGACTGCTGGAGTTACTCGTGTGTACCTTGAATCTACCTGCATCTGGTAGGTTTGTCAGATCTGGGATGGAACCTCAGGTGGTTAGACTTATGCAGCAAGCTATTTTCAGGCAGAACCTTATCCATGGCCCATCCCAATCCTTTGAATTGTGTTCATGTGCCTTTTTTTCTCTTGTGTGTATGTCTTTATTCTGTAATGATTTGAAAACAACCCTTTCACTCCACAAATGGCTTTATAAGAAGACAAGTAATAAAAACAATTCAAACCTAAGACACATACTGAAAAAGTTTGAGAGGAGAATAGTAAATGGATAATCTAATCATGCTTAAAGCAAGTGGGGTATTTTTTTATTTGAATTTTTGCCTTTTAATAAAATTTTCAAGAAAAAATTATGAAAAGGTTGGAATTAAGCAAATGCATTATTTCACCAGAATAGGGAGGATTTTTTTCTTTTAGATAGACATAGATTTCATTAAAGTATTAGAAGATCTACTCAAATTAAGTTGTTCCTATGATATTTTCTCCAGATAAAAGCATGAGCACTATTGCTTGACATTTTCCATCCTCTCTGATGCTTTTATGCGTATAAATACAATGAGCAGCTTCCTCAGACTGTAGCCCAGATCTCTCCTGTAAATACCTAAGTGCTGTTCTAAATGCCATATGACATCTCAGCTTTCTTTGCAGAAATGTAAAGAGTCTCTGTAACCTGGAAAAAAAAAAAAAACTATGGGTTTTATAGAGAAAGTGGAAAAGGAAAATAAGGGTGCGATAACAGCTACTAAAAACCCTAACAATTGGGTTTTGATAATCAAATCCCAGAATATATCCTCTGAAGAAGCAGTCTTTTTTTTTTTTTTTTTTTTTTGTGGCAAATTTTTTTTTTCCATTTTTTATTAGGTATTTAACTCATTTACATTTCCAATGCTATACCAAAAGTCCCCCATATCCACCCACCCCCACTCCCCTGCCCACCCACTCCCCCTTTTTGGCCCTGGTGTTCCCCTGTACTGGGGCATATAAAGTTTGCAAGTCCAATGAGCCTCTCTTTCCAGTGATGGCCGACTAGGCCATCTTTTGATATATATGCAGCTAGAGTCAAGAGCTCCGGGGTACTGGTTAGTTCATAATGTTGTTCCACCTATAGGGTAGAAGCAGTCTTAAGAAAAACAAGAGAGCATCTATGCCCTCTATTAGGCTGGGATATATCAGTCAGGTATCTGTCCCCATGCATGTTGGCTAGCACCAGCACCTGTAGGAAATCTTCAGTCTATGTTTGTTTATGGTCTTTACAGAAGGTTGATTAATGGGGAACTTATAGGTCTTCAAACAAGTTACAGGCAGACTCTCATTTTTGGAGAGATAATGGAGCTGAGAGGTGATCTGAAGGACCTCGTCCTTGTTAAACATGTGTTGGGGCTACATGACTGACTACGACAGCCTTGACTTCCATGGTAGCCCAAGTTTATTTCCCACGCTTTACAGTAACTAGCTGGGTTTGCACTTTGAAAATATAACCCAAACATTTCCTGTTTTAAAGGGCTAGGCTGAATACTCACCATGGGAAACATGCCCATGAGGTTTGTTTGTTTGTTTGTTTGTTTTCCTCTCTTCACTATGAATGTAAATCCATCCTGGCCCTACTTCACTGGGTTCCAGTCTCAGTATCCCCTCTCTCTTCATTAAAAAGTTCCACTGGATCTGATTGCTTTTCTTTTTATCAAATTATCCCCTCAAATTTTTATGTATATATTATAGAATTCAAAGAAACATTAAATTTTTTTCACTCAGTTTTAGACCCACAGTATTTTCAAGTGACTATCTTATTTAAGGAAGATTCCCTGTTTGCTTTGTTAGTCAGCTTCCTCTTGTTGGGATAAAATGCCTAAGGAGGAGAGATTCATTTTTGACTCACAGTTTAGCAGGTTTTATTCCATGTTTGTTCTGATCCTTTGGAGGCACTAGATGCATAGTTCTTCATGGCAGCAAACCTTGTGACACTTGGAGCCATGCTTCTTGCAGCATTTTATTTTCATCCAGGTGAAGAGGGAGAGAGTAGAAAAGTGGAAAGATCACGAGAGAAGAAAGAGAGGAAAGGAAGGGGACTGAGCGAATGACTGACACAGAGAAAAGAGATGAGATATAGAGAAGACACAGATGGAGAGAAGGGAAGAAAAGAAAAAAAAGAATGATGGAGAGAGAAGCAAGAAAGAGCAGACCTAGGGTGTTTGGTGTAATGTTTATCAGACTATGTGGGGGTATTTAAAAATATTTCTTTGTGGTTTTCTATCTCTGAGTTTTCCTGAGTTCTTGGTTATATTAAAGTAGCATATCCTTCAACAACCATATGATTCGGGGAGTTTTATTTCATCCTATGTTTTGAATTTTAGTTCTCTCAAAACAATAGTATGCCTTGCAGAATAGCTCTTAACATTAGTAAACTCCAATCAGTCATCTAATTTCTGGGACTGTGCTGTAAATAAAGCATCTAAATTCTAATTGCCAAATTCAAGGTCACAAAGAATTTTCCAATGATTATTCTTAGGAGTACAATTTTAGTGAAAGAAGCTCTTATGGTTACTAAAATGAATAAGCTCAAACAAAAATTCACACATAAAAAACAATGATGATTATTTTATAAGACAGTTAGCAGATAATTAAATATGTGTAAAAATAACATCAAAGTCATTGAAGGACATTCATAAAAACACTCTTAAATACAACGTTAGCCAATTAATGATAAACTGCTTCATCATTAGTTCTTCACAGGCAATAGGACGGGTTCTCTCCCACTGTGGGTTGATAACTTGCAATATCGTTAATTTACATGATATATATAGAAGGAAAAGAGAAGCATTTTTAACTTTATAAGGAATATACATTGCTAGCTGCCAATTCTGACTTATCTTAGCCAGTAGATGTCATTCTCTCTCTATTTTAATATGGCTTTCCTATCTTCCTTTAGTAGACTCTTCTTGAGACATGTTATGAAACTGAGATTCATTTCAGCCTGCTTTTCTCTTCTTCATCTTTCCCAGTTAGTATCTTTGTCTCTTCATTAATAGGAAGAGGACTAGAGTCCAAAAAAAGAGGTCATTCAGATAGCTTGCCTTACTGAGGGATATTTCCCTACATATTTAAGACACTCGACAATGCTGACTGAGTGTCAGAGTGGAACATCCCCTAATGCATTTTAGGTACTGACAGACACGGAAAAAAATCTATTAATAATGCTAGCAAGTTGACAAGGAAATCAAGATCTCTGAAAGCACTAAGAGGATTTCTTTTAATATGTTATGCACCCTTTTCCATGTACAGTTGTAGATGTTATCATTTCCTTAAAATGACCTCGGCTTATCAAGACCCAGGCAACTGGCATTTCTTAGTATAAAGCATTTGCCTAGTGTGAACAGGGCCTTGGGTTTGAACCTCAGCAAGGCAAGGGTATGTGAGGATTTAGAAAGAGATATAAGTAGAACCTTTAATGAGGCTGTTAGTTTAAATAGCCATTTATTTTTTATTTTTACCAAGAAATGAGAAAAAATATTTTCTATAAGGATTTCTACAAGAATACCCAATCACTTTGAAGGTATATTTTCAGAATTTATTTATTTAATTACCAAAGTAAAGTCTTTCTTTGTATATTGGCCTGGCAGGGAACTATGTATGTACTTCATTTATGCCTCACTTCCTACCTCAGATTTCTGAATGCTGGAAATACAGGCATGAACTACATATGACAACAAACTCTGAAAATTTCCTTCAATGAGTGCCTATAGCTTGTAGTACACACTGCTAGTCTACTTTGCAAAATTATAGAAACTGTTGAGACTACACTTTTGAACTTTGAAATAAGATTATGCATGTTAAACCCAAACCATGCCATTTGTTAAGCCTTTGAGCTCCTAAAGGCATTCTTCTGATTTTCTAGAAATAGCTTATCACAAATAAGAAGCATGGATGTAGTTTGATATGATTTTCTATAATTCTGATTGTAGAATCCATGGGGTTATCTATTAGTTCAGAACAAGTTCACGTGTTTTTCTGTCATGTCTCCCTGAATAAGCTATCAAAATTGAATGTGTGTTGGCTACAGAGATAGTTCAGAGGCTGAAAACCCTTGCTGCTATTGTAGAAAACCTAACCTTGGTTCCCAGCACCTGTTCTGGAAGGTACACTGTCTCCTGTAACAATAGTTCCAAAGCATCAGATGTCTTTTTTGAGCTTCTGACTATCCTGCACTCACATTTGTCCAAATAAACATACACACAGAGAGACATATTCAGTTTTTAAAATTGAATGCTACCCATCTTCTTGATAATCATGTTACACTTCCCAAGCTTCAACAGCTGAACAAACTGTAAAACTGTTAAAATTTAGAAATAAAAAGAAAGATACAGGGTTTACATACAAATTAAAATACAGAGGTGAATTATGACCTCTTGTCTACTAAGCCATATATGTTTCCTTGGAAACAAGAACATCAAATTTCCCCAGCAGTCCCTGTTGTGAATTATTTTAGAGAGCAGCAGGAGCCTCTTTTATGCTCCAGGGCATAGTGGCTGATTCTCTAGGCAACAGTTTGGATCTTGTGGAAGATACTTTCTTTATGTCAACTAATTAATCCTTTTCTGTGGGATTTAGGGGCAGAGATTATGAAGATCATATGCACATCTCTAAGGCCTGAATCGTAAGGTTAAGTATACAAAATTCAGTCATTTGCAGCAGAAGTGATCTTCTATATCTTAAATAGGAAACCTGTAGCCAAATGGACAGGGAAAAAAAACTTGTCATTTATAATCTCTTTACTGAGAAGATTAGTGCCAATAATAAAGAAATTTCTAAATTTATCTATAATCTCATATTTAAAAGGGATTTAAGATATGCCCTTTGGGTGGTTAGTGTTTTAAGAATAACATAGTATAATTTGGTCTCCATGGTTATATCCAACTACATTTGCAATATGAAAATAAGGTTAATAAATGAAAATAAGGTTTATGATATTTATTGTTAAATCTGTACTGTGATCTTATGCTTGAGCAAATCACTGTTAAAGTAATAAACATATGAATAGTCTATGAAAGGACATGTGAGTGTGTAAAAGATTCAGAGTCAGTATTTTATGAGAAAGAAATTTAAGCTGAAGGAAAAGAATTAGCTTTCATGGGGTGGTATTTAATGCTTGTTCTTGTTTGTAGAAGCAATTTAATGGATAGGTCCAGTAAAATCAATACCTCTCTAGGCCACTAGTGTCTCCACTGTACCCCATATATATCTAGCTTCTTGGTGTTTTTGCTTTTGTTGGGTTTTATGGTCTGCTCCAGTGTTCTTCTAATAGTGCTTCCTTGCTTAACAAAAGCTCTATTGGCTTCCAGTCACTGGCAGTGTGACAAAATCATCTAAGACTAAACTGAATTTTCAGATTAAAATCTATCAACGTAAATATAGTGTCATGATGAAGTTTCCTTCTGTTTCTTTAGCTCTACTGCATAAAATAATCTTGAAAGAAAACTTCATGATGGGGGGAAATATATTATCTCTACAGGGTCTTTACAGAATTTGTATTTTAATCCACTGAAAGGGGAAGGCAGTTCCTTCCCTTTCTGCCTTACTGAAAATCCTAGTGATAGGTTTATGTCTCTGCCAGTGAAAATAAACCAGTTCAAGCCAGATTAGATTATACTAAAGGTCAGTTTATTGGGAAACTGTTCTTGGGAGAGTTCATTGGCCCCAAGGATTGAGGCCAGGGGAGTTGCCATGCATGGATGGGGTGTGGGGGCAACACATGCACAGAGAAAGAAAAAGGAGGAGAAGAAGAAGAGGGAGAGAGGGAGGGAGGAAAGACAGACAGACAGACAGACAGACAGACAGAGAGCAGAAAATGTCTGGATTATATAGTGAGGAACCTCTGGGGGAAGAGGACTAAGGGATGTTGGGAGAACTTAGAGTCCAGGTCTGCTTTTTTATGTAAAATATGCACCTCAGTCCCTTGTTCAGGGTCAGAAATCAAACACCTAGGAATTTTGGTCATTACATCTATGAAAATAATACCCATGGAACTGTCTTTTTGTTTGTTTGTTTGTTTTATTGGTAGGTTTTCTATTATTGGTTGTGTTTGTTTTTAGACACAACAGTAAAGCTTATAGTTGCATATACAAATCTTATGCTTATAACTACATGAAAATAGAAACAGAAAAGGTGGCATCTTCTAGATTTATTGACTCTCAGGACTGAAATAATTGGGATTTGGAAATTACACTGAGTTGTTAAAATGAGAACTTCGATGCAGCTTTAAAGCAAACAAAAGGACATCCACACAGGTGGTTTTATTGCACTGGTTTGAGCAGTGAACTGTGTAATTTGTTTCCCTGCCAACAATATTTCATTTGGTTATGCTGGCCAAGAGAAGAATCCGGCACAGTCCTTTTCCTCAGCCAGCTGTATTTGAAATGTGCTGGGTGTCTTTAATATGAAACGTGGCTTTCCTCTGAAACCCATGGAACTGAACTGTGCAGTTGCCTCACTTTTATAATCTGTGGGATTTTAAATGCTCTGAGCTACTACTGCCTAGGCTAATAGAAAATATTTCTGAAAGTTGTGTGCTTCAGTATGATTGCTGATACTGAAACTGGATAGGCTGCTGTATCAGTATGAACAGAATTTTAAGATCTGTAGTCTTTCTACAAATAACTACTTCTTTAGTTCTCTCCCACTCTGCCCCATTATTTACATTATAGTTACAACCAAAATGAAGTTGGCATTCTGCTTTCAATGTGACATGCAGTTTTGTCTCTCATCTTCATTTCTTTTCTTTTTAATGTGATGAAATTTCCTAACAAAATCAACTCGAAGAGACTGGGCATATTTAATCTTCAGTTCAAGGATAGTGGTCTCTACACGTTCTCTAGCTGCTTCTTCTGAAAAACTCATACACAGTTTTGAAACCTATGGATGCTCCTTATAACCCGATGCCTCTCTCTCTATTGTCTCATTAACCTTCCTGCCTGTGAACCCTTCCTACTATATTTAATTCACTCTAGTATCATTAGTCCTTGGATAGTGGTCAGATATCAAAGCATCTAGATTGTCTTCTCAAAGACATTTTACAGCAAAACATTTGTCCTTATTTTATTATGAAGAAATTAATTTTGTATCTTTCTTTCTTTAGAAAAATTATTTTGAAAATTATAAACATTGTGAGTCCATTTTCTGTCTCTCCCCAATAACCTCTCCTTATTCTTATCTTCTGTCAAGCAAGAAAACAGACTCACTTCCAAATAAACAGCCTAGCATAAATAAAGTGTATAACATATATTTTCTCAAATGGATGCGATAGATTTAGGGATTAAAGGAATGTTCTACTCAGTTCAAAGAGAAATGTTAAAGAAATGTTGAAAAGTAGTAGGCTTACAAGTTTGATATCTGCTAAAAATTGTTGTCTTTGTATATCTGACATGGACTCTATTTTTAAAATATGTTCTTAGTCTGCAATATTTCATGTTCCTTTTAATTCTCAGGTTAAGTTTTTTCCCCCCTTGGGAAATCTTACATTCTCTTAATGCTTCATACCTTTCTCTTGCTCTTAAAATGCACTGTGCATTAATACCTCCAGTGCAGTTCCCAACACAAACTGTTGTGATTGTTCACTCATGAGTGTCCTGTTATTCAGTGTTACTCAAAAGCAGCCTTCTTGTCTTTCTCCCTTATTCTCTTCCTAGCCATTGTTTAGGATAATTTTTTAAATTGGCTCTTAGCTATACTAGTTTCATTGTGCTGTCCTTAGGAACTATTTCAGAAATATATTCCATGGATGATAATGAGGATTCAGAATTAAAGCACACACACACACACACACACACACACACACACACACACACACACACACACACACAGAGAGAGAGAGAGAGAGAGAGAGAGAGAGAGAGAGAGAGAGAGAGAGAATAAAAAATAAACATTTAGTAAATAATTACCTTCTTGAACAACAATGATATAGTGAATCCAAGGAGAGCCAATTTGATTTCCCCAGCATAGGTGCATGAATCCTGGAGACGTAGGCTTTTATCACTGATTTTGATAATCTGAAACAGTATGTTGAGCATCTTGTAACGCTCAGTTTTCTCATCTGTAGAAGTTTTTCATAAAGTTTGGTGGTGTTTCTTTTGGGTATTAGTGGTCTATGGACATATATCTCTGGTAGGGCCATCTAGTTCAATCACAATAGCAGCTATTCATTCAAAGATCCCCACTGAGTTGACTGTCAAAGAAAGTCTGTTGATTTTTCTGCCATTTTGCTAATCTTTGCCCTGGGCTATCCAACGTAGAGATATCCTTGGATGTTTGATCTTCAGAAAACATTTCTTTCTACCCATAGAGTGGTCCAATTCAGTGTTTTCATCACATTTTTATTTACAGCCATCAGTTTTGTTTCACTGAGAGCATTAAAAAATTAACAAAATTTCAAAACTCTTTCCTTGTAGCTGGAAACTTCTGGAAGCTTCAAAAATTTTTTTTTAAAGTTGTACTTTGGTTAGAACTGATTCTCATTTATGAAGAACTACTGATTTTGAAACAGAGCTTCTTTGTATCCTCTTGTGAATTAATTTCTATGTCTATTGAAAGGTCATAAGGTTGAAAAGTCAAGGAACAATGTGCTTGTGCCCCAGAGTGATAAGAAAACATTCCTCCTGAAGTTGCTTCTATATTCATACTATTGTTAGATTAAATTTATATTGAGAATCTGTACCTAAGAGATAGAAAGAATCTAAAGACTTCCTGGATTCTGTGAAATTTAAGTTCTTTGAGGAAGTGGAAATGTAGTAATTGTTCCAGAAATTAAGTTTCTCCATTGACCTAGGGAAGAACCAAGATACAAAAACAGACTCTGGCTTCCATCTGTTATTTTGAACTAGATCCAAAGTCAATGTTTAACATGAGGTCATTAGTGTCAATGTTTCTAAAATGGAACAACTTAGTTGCTAGAGTAAAATTAAAAGAATGTACACCTTTATATATGTGCTTTTACAGATATAGACTCTAGTGAATTAATTCAATAAACAAATAGCAAACAATACCAACAATCCTAGAGGTAACAAGCTCAATTTTGAGAAACTTGTCAGAGCATTACCTTAATCTATTAATTGTTAAGTTAAAAACTGGATGTTTGAATTATGATCTCTCAACCATTCCTTTTTTTTACACATACTGCCCCATTAAACAATAAACTAGCATCACAGCAACGCAATGAGTCTATTTCAAGGAAATGGGACTGCATTGATAACTCCAAGGGAATGACATCACTGAAAAGACTCATCCCAGCATGGGTGATGACCCATGAAAGCTGCACCACGAGTATCTAAATCCCAGATGGCCTGTTACCTTCTGTGTTCTCTAGTGCTTCCTAAGATGATGTGCAATTGACAGCAAGATGTTATTATGCTTGAACTCCCTGATGAGGGTCTGATGACACTTCTCCTTCTGCAGGAGACTATATGGTGCCTCACTACCATTTCCACAGACCTTACTGTCATGGGTTCTGCTTATTTCCTCTCCTGACTGTGAGTCAAGGTAGTTTGTAGGTCACCACAGGAACTTAGCTTTATGATGACTAATGATAATCTTGATATGCACACAGGAAATGACTTGACTACAAACACTGAAGGGCATGAACAGGTGTAAACATATTGCTACCATTTTCTGGACCTTGGACTTTCTCTGTAGATTTCCACATTGTGACTTGACATCATGAGTGCCACTCTTATTTTCTTTTTTTTGTTTTTTTTCCAGACAGGGTTTCTTTGTGTCCTGGAACTCACTCTGTAGACCAGTGCCACTCTTGCTGGGACTAACAGAATACTTGTCTCTCATGGTCCTCTCTAATTAACATTCATCTGTTGGATAACACTTCTAACTTATTTAAAAATCCTACGAAGAATCACAGCTGGAGGAACAAAAATCAAGCCAAGAATTGTTGTCTTTGCCTTCTCTCAAACTATATACTTTCTTTCTTCTTCTTTTTCCCTGATCTGGTTTCTGCTGTTCCATTTGATATTCAGATAAACACAGAATCAACGGGAAGCAGAAGAACTACAGGGCTGCCTTTCTTGATGCATATTAGAGCTGCTTCTGTAAAAAAAAAGGAGCTGGAAGGTTCTGAGCTACCCTTGACTAAGAGTCTGCAATACACAACTCACTGAGTCTAACAATATTATAGAATGTCTCTGCAGGACACTGAATACTGGTTTTCCAATTGCCATTTTCTCTTTATTTTGAAATATAAAACCACAAGCAGACTTAGTTTGTATTGTGCACCACTGTTTATAATTTGAGTGACTCAACACGACTCAGTGATGGTTGTCATGGCATGCGGTAAAATTAAATATATCTTACTGTTTTCATGGTTGGAAGAGGCATGCAATTATAAAGAAAATAAATTGTATAACAAAAGACAAATTTATGTCTTACATGATGAAGTGGTTGTTAAATAACTACTGCACATAAATAGAAGATATTGGTTCAGGACCAACAAAACAATAAGGGGCAGGCAAGATGGTTCAGCAAAGCTTATTTTGTTTATAATCATTTGGAAGATTTATGGAGCCCACAGAGTCATCATCAAGTTGCTCTCAGATTTTCTGTGGAAACAGAGATGTGTGGTTAGTCCTTTAAGTTTATATATGCTGGGTTCCTAGCTATCCTATAAGGGTCTGAAAGTTGCTGAAGAAGAAATCATATCTCAAATAGTATGCAAAGAAAAGGAGTGTTTATTCTGCAGAAACAACTAGCGTGAGTGAGTCAATAATTCTTCAAAATATTGACCACCGACAAAAGTGTACAAGCCTTCTTATAGGGAACTGGGGGAACTCTCTAGAAGGATTAGGTAAACTAAAATTTCATTGTTGGGCCCTAGGGGGTCACAGGTGGTCAGTGGTCTGCATTCCTATGTTCTGAACATAGGAATGTTCATGACCATGGGAGGAGACAGGGCTTCCCAGCACAGATGTCCCATTCTGATATAAATATTTCCCATTTTTGTGGTTATCCCCAGGCTGTTATTTAGGAAGGGGTTTTATATCTATGTTTTTGGACTTTATGATCTGTTCTGGGAGCTGGTATCTTAGGTCCTAATTACTTAGACATACGGTCTGTTCCTGGAGCTGATACCTTGTGGCCTTCTTGTTAAGATTGGGCCTGGTCCTTAAATGGAGACAAATGGGATCTATGTTGTCCTTTCAGTGTGACTAGAATTTCTAGAATTTCTTATTCTGGGTTTTGGTCTTCAAAATTTGGGAATGTTCTTTTATGTCCTTGTCTTTTTTTAAATATATACAAGATGTGTATTGTTTTTTATTTTTGATATTGTGTATGGGTGTGTTCACATGAATACTAGTGCCATCTGAGGCCAGAGCATCAGGTCTTTTGGGGCTAAGCTTATAGGTGGTTAGGAGCTGCCTGATGTGGGTTCTGAGAACCAAAATGGAATTCTGTAAGGGAGTGCACACTCCTAATTGCTGAGCTATCTCTCCTGTCCATAGTTCTTCATCTTCCAGAGTGCAGGCATTCTCAACATTTTAGGAAAGCAGAATGGAACTAAGGGCCTCAAATCACTATGAATAAAGGAACCATGTGCTTTGACCAGTTATTTTGCACTATTAAGGAAGTAATCTGTATTTGACCTGTAGAGCCTTATATGTTTTAGAATATCTTAATGTGACTTAACAATATCTATAATATTAATTTCTTTTAATATATGTGGCATATACCTAAGATATCTTTTCTTTTTTTGTAGAACACATTAAGAGAGTTAACTGTTTTATAAAAGACTTAGAAACCATCTTAAGTTTATTATGCAGTAGATATAGAATAAGACTGTGATTAGTGGTAGAGTGCATATAAGTCAGATTTCCTTCTGATACAAAATGCAGAAGATATTTGATCAGACATTAATCAATCGTGTCATATTCTAATCTATAACAAATGACTTATTGAAATCTTATGTATTCCTAATTGTTTAGCCACACATGTACTTTCCAAAAGACCCATCCATAGCTTAAATATACAATTATTAATATTATATTAGATACTAATTATATATTATAATGTCAACTACCCAAATATAATTCCAAAATATTATACATAGCTTAAGTTTCAAATCATCACCAGATAATTTTTTTCCTCTAAATTTTCTGTTGAGTTTTAGAAATTTATTCATGCGATTAAAATTTATCTTATCACTACCGATGTCACTAAGAAAGAATTCAATAATCAAGAATGTCCTTCATGTCTTGAGAGGTATTTTAGGAAAAGAAGTATTAAGATGTATGTTACTTAGTGGGCCATTTCAACTATTTACTACTATTTTGGGGTGGGGGTAATTGTTATAGTTTGCATAATACTACAGGGGCTCTAAAGGGTCACTGTAGAGGGTTTGGTCCATGGCTGGAAATACTAATTTTGGGACTTGCTTCCTCTAGCCTATCTTCTATATTTTCCAAAGCTTCTGAGTGGCAGAGTACTTGTTCATCATGTGCAATGCCTTTGGTTGAGTTCCTAGCACCAGGAAAACAAAGATCTAAACTCTCAAGAAGTAAAAAGGAAAATAGGCATAAAGGTAGCTGTATAATTATATAAAGTTAGATCTTGTTCACCCTCTAAACACTTGCCCATAGGTTTCTGTTGGGCCTTGCCAGACCTCATTAGCAAGTACAAAGAGAAAAGTATGACATATTTATATCAATATACACTAAGATGGTTTTTATTCTAATTCGGACTAGTATCTAAGTAGAAGTTTCAACCTACTAACTATAGCCTTCCTGGTGCTGTCAGGTTCTCTGCAAAGGAGGAGACAGGTAGTCATCAATATCTCCCATATACAAACATTGTGACACATAATAGTGACCTACCTACTTACAAGATATGCTGGTACAACAAGTATGCAAGTGTTATTGAAGTAACCAACCACATTTTAAAATTAGATTTATATTTCACTCCAATGGATGGATTCTATAACTGACAGAGTTAAAGTGACCAAGCACCTGAGACTAGATATAAGTAAGTCGTGATTTAGGTGAAAACTTACAGCTATTAGTTGGCTAAAGAAATATGGCAAAAAAATTACTCTTACAGATATACTGCTACATATTTCATTGCCCATAGATCAATGACTCATGAAATCCACATCAGAGAAACTTCTTCTTGTAGTAGATGGTAATAAACTCAGAAACTCACAGTTGGACAATGTTTAGAAAGTGATAGACTTTGTTGTGATTAGTCTTAAATGGGGTATCTCTATCACCCTTTCTGGCTCAGGGATCTACACACAAAATGAGGCAGAAAGATTATATGAGACAGAGGTGATAAATGCCATGAAGGAAACAGCATCTTCCAGATACTAAAGGACTGATACATTATGAACTCACAGAAACAGTGACAACACACAAAGGACCAGACCAAGTTGAAACCCAACAAAATTCCAGCAGCACTGAAACTCCAGCAATGAGAGGTGGACAAGAAGTCCCACCCCTAACCAAGAAACTACTTGTAACTGGTAACTTCTAGGAAAGGAAAAACCAGTTTCTCAAATAAAGTTTCATTGCTCCCTGCTTAGGAGTAGTTAGTTAACACAGAGAAACTATTATTCTTTCCATGTTTGCCTTTTGTTTTATTTCAGTTCGTTTTTTTTTTTTTTTTTTGTCTTGCTGATTTTGTTTGATTGTTTTAATAGTGTGTGTGTGTGTGTGTGTGTGTGTGTGTGTGTGCGAGGGAGCGAGAGAGAGAGAGAGAGAGAGAGAGAGAGAGAGAGAGAGAGAGAGACTGAGAGAGAGAAGTGGGTAAGGAGAGGGGAGGATTGGGTAAAACTGAGGGATGGGAAAGATGATTATCATCAAAATATATTGGATAAAAAATTAAAGAAAAGGGAAAAATCTCTACAAAGCAAATTCCTGTTATCATTAAAGGTAGAAAAATATTTTATTTCTGTGCTTTTGACCTTGGGTGGCTGTCCTATGAACTGCTGCTGATAAGAGATACTGCAAATAGAGTTGCTGCCAGAACCTAGGCTCTGCTTAGTTTTTCTTTCTTTCTTTCTTTCTTTCTTTCTTTCTTTCTTTCTTTCTTTCTTTCTTTCTTTCTTTCTTTCTTTCTTTCTTTCTTTCTTTCTTTCTTCCTTCCTTCCTTCCTTCCTTCCTTCCTTCCTTCCTTTCTTTCTTCCTTTCTTTCTTCCTTTCTCTCTCTCTCTCTCTCTCCCTCCCTCCCTCCCTCCCTCCCCCCCTTTCTTTTCTTTTCGTTTTGTTGTTTTGTTTTTGTTTTTTGAGACAGGGTTTCTCTGTGTAGCCCTGGCTGTCTTGGAGCTCACTCTGTAGACCAGGTTGGCCTCGTTTTTAGAAATACACCTACCTCTGCCTCCCAAGTGCTGGGATTAAAGGCATGCGCCACCATGCCCAGCTTCTGTTTAGTTTCTTGACTGTACTAATTGTTCAGGTTACTCCTTTTTGTGTTTTTGATAGTTGTGTATAGCAGAAGAGTGCATATGTAAAACTGTTCTTCTGTTGAAGAATGCCTTTTTAAATTTAGTTGTTACAATGTATCTAATCTACTTTGTATCATTCAATGACATGTACTACCTTAAAAAGACAGCCCTTTCTTCCATATTGCACACCATTTTAGTTCATTGGTAACTCAATTTCTGCCTGTTTTCAAGAACTTTGAAAGGAAACTTTATAAAAGTACAGTCAGTTTAAAATTTTAAGTTTCTTAAATGCTAAAAATTCAACTCCTCTTTTATTTTTTTTCAGGTTTTGTAGTGTTTGTCATAGTGAGCCTGGGAATAAGTAGGAAGTCCCTGAGAGCAGTGAATAATTTCCCATCTCTAGTGTGTGCATCTCAAGGATCTATGCTGAACAAGTAGACAGCTAAGTAGAGATGTCCCAAGTCAAGGGATTATGTGTACTCTGTCTTGAGAACTCAAAGAATAAATTTCAAAGATGCAGAAAGTTGAGTTTATTTTTGTATTCTTGGAGAATTTTCTACTAGTTCTTCACTTCTTACCCATGTCCCTTTTTTCTTCTCCTGATAACCTAGTATGCCCACTTAATGCTTCTCATATATGCCTGCATGTAGGATCACTTACTGAAACATGGGAAACCTGCTGGGGCCACACCCCCAAATTGAATTATTCTACCCCAGAATCTATCAGCTGCCAATACCTCCTTAGTGACAGGTGGTATCCGGGAGATCATCTCTCTTTTTCTGTGGGGATTTTGACTGGTTTGATTTTGTACAGGCCATGTGCTGGTAAGTACAGATAGTATGCCTTCAAGAGTACAGTAGTTATGTTATGTCCCGAAGACTGAATTTCACAGCACTTCTTATCTTCCAGCTCTTATACTCTTTCTGATTCAAGAAGGTAAGTTTCAAAGAGAATTTTATTAAAAGTGAGTAATTAAGATTGAAGGGCCCACCTAACATAACAAACTCTATTTTGTATTCATACTCCATTTTATGTCAAGTTTGTCCTTAGTTTGAACTCAGTTACTGGTAAAAAAAACCACTTGTTCCAGGAACCAAGGAAATCCTAGCATCAGCCACTCTACCGTTAGTAGCAGCCAATCAACTCCTAAGAAGGAAGAACCTAACCTTCCAGATGTTTTGAAATAGATTACTCAAGATAACAACAATTGCTCATAACAAGATGAAATCACTACTAGACAATAGAAATGCAGCAAGATGAAAATGTCAAACGTTAACCAATCATGCAACTGGCAAGTTGACAAACCCCTTACCCTGCTAAACTATGATAAAAAGGCAAGGCTTTACCAGCTTGGGCAATTCCATACCAGAAGAGATTGGAAATGTTGGAGAGGTCTGAACACCATCTGGAATATATACTCTTTGTTTTTGGATACAAGTCGGGTTCCTCTTGGTATTGGATAGTCTTTAAGGGCACTACAACCTGGGAAAAACATTTAGGGGCTCGTCCTGGATTTCAACTTCCTTCCCCCAACCAGGAACCCTGACCTGTAGAGTCAAAAATAGATCTGTATGTGTACTCTGGGATATGTTTTTCTAAGTGTCTGGCTGTCTTGTTCAACTAAATCTATAAACTGTAAACTTGTGAACTGAAAATCAAAAATTCATTACCTGTCTCTCAGTTTAAAAAAAATAATTTTCTCAGTTTAATTTTTTTTCCTGTGTAGATAAATTTATTACCTGAATGATACAATGGGCAAGAAGTTGACAATAGTCATGATTCCCTTTCACAGATTCAGCATGCCTTCTGTTGGAAGGGTCTGGCAGTTTCATTTCCTTCCTTCCATACCAAAGTATACACTATAGAACAGCAAGTGCAGCACAGGCTGAAGTGAGAAATATTGACAATATATGTATGTGACCCAATTGTAGTGCTAAAGAGAGCAAAGTCAAATCATGAGCAGTATCCCGATTAACATGTTTGGCATCACTATAAGCTAACCTGGAAAGTATATAGTATAAGGAGGTATAAGGATCCTAATTATTGAGGTGTTGAGTTGGAGAAACGAGTAAAAGAAATAAGAAAAGCAATAGCTATGACCAGGATGTCTTGCATAAGGTAATGACTTACGCCAAGCAAGTTTATTAAGAAGTTTAGCCTCATCTTTATTATTTTCAGGGAGAGATGACCAAGGTCAGCAGAGAGCTAAATCAGTACGCAAGGCTGACAAAGGAAACGTGGGATACTTCTGACACCCTGGTCTTAAGGACTAATAACCAAAGTTCAGACGATAGAGTTGGGTCCCCAGAAACAGTGAGCTTAATTCCTAGAAGGCACTGGCTCTAGCATCAGACAGGTCTTGCCAAGTCAGTTCCTGGAACAAAAGATACAGAAGTAAAGTTTCCTTTGTCCTTTCATCAGGGCCTCTAAGAAAGTTCTGCATCAGTCTGGCTCCCCATCATAATCTACCTTCACATTGTGGTACTAACCAAGGATAAAATCTGAAGAGCACTGGAGTCTTCATTGGCTCATTCATTCTTCCCGTTTAATAGAGCACTCCTCTTTCCTTTGGAAGTTTATATTGTTTCCATGAGTTGTTGCTCAAACTCATAATGAAAACATTATGTCTTCTCAGCATACTGTCCTAAATTAGAGCAGGTCCTTCTCTATTGGAATACAACATCTGAGTACAGTTTCATTCATGTTTGTCCATTTCAAAATCTGGGTCACTGTCATTGAATATGTGTACTGCATAGGAACTCTCCAGTACAGCTCTAATACTTGATGAACAATTTAAAGCTGATTTCTATTTATCTACAAACTGGTAATTCTAGAGGACTATAGAATGACTGAGTAACTTTAATTTCTTAAAACTAAGAGGGAATGTGAAACATCTGCATAGCATTATTATAACCCAGACAAGAAGTTCTAAGTATATCCTTTTTAAAAGTGAGTAGTTTTATTTCCATTAAGATATGAATATCTCATTCACTTCCTTGAAAATCTTTTCAAATTTTCTAAGACTCTTTTGTTGGCCCAGAACATTACTCTATCAAACAAGACATATTTTTGTTGAATGAACACATTTAGTCTAATGGTTTGAGTTTCCCATTGCCAAAAAGGAAATCAAACCCACTCATTCATGGAAATATATTGGGCTGTATGCTTTCATCATTCATCATTGTGTACAAGGTAGAGCTGTGTTTCTATTTTAAGAATAAATAACAAATTTCTAGAAGAGTTAAATTGGCATTGAAGAATTCCTATATAATCGGAAGCCTTGGATGAAAATAATAATTGTAATTTGGACAAGAGATTGAATCCACTTCAGTAATGATACTCATTATATTTTCTTGTTTCCCTGATCTGGCCTATTTACCAACACAATTGTGTAATGTTCTGATGGACATAACCCATGTAAACATGATGATTATTCCTGGTACAGTGTCATCCTTTCAGATGACCAGATTGAAGCCTAAATTGCTTGCCATGTTTTATCTAAGCAAAAATAATCCTTCACAAGATGCAATGACATATGCTTAGAGTGTGAAAAAGAAACAGAATTATAGTCTACTTTCTAATGACTTTCCATTAAAAAATTGTTATTCTTTGTTTTGTCCTATTATAGATTGTTAGTAATTGCAATTGTTGAAGATCTATGGCAGGAAATAGTAATATGGAATATCGTTTTCCGTAGAGAAATATCTATTAAATTATATATAAAGTAGATATGACTAACCAGTATGGTAATCTGTTTCCTTCCGTCCTTTCTTCTTTTATCTTTTCTTCCCTTTCTTCCATTTTTGCACTGAGGATGGAAGCAAAAGCCTTGTTTCTAACAGGAAAACAAGGCTGTACTACATCCCAATTTGTAAAAATTTTCACCATTAGCTAAGTAAGTCTCTCACACATAAAAATGACCAATTTTGATTCTTTGTGTTCCCAAATTACAAAGGAGGACATTTTACTGTAGAAGCTTCCTTGAAAATCATTTCAATATATATATATATATATATAGAAATATATATAATCACATAGACAGAGGTTACGTTGAATTTCTCTACAGTGCTCTTAATTTAGACTCCAGTACTTGACGGTAAGACCCTATTGCTGAAGTTATGCTTGAGTTAAAGAACAAAAGGAAACAAGTAGGTACAGACATAGATGCATTTCCTTTCCTGGTTGGCTTTCATATGGCTGCGGGGAGCACTGCATGCAGGGAGCACTGCATGCAGGGAGCACTGCATGCTGTTGGAGGAGAAAGTTATCCTTAATCTCACCAAGCTGTGAACCTTCAGAGCTACAATAATGGCTGAGCCAATAAAATATATTCACTGGAAAAATATTGTCACAAATATTATAGAAGTAACTAACAACTTAGTTTTGACGGGATCTATAGCTCACTTTGTAAGATGGAACTCATACTTGTCAATGATAACAAGGCCAAGTACCTATGTCCGTCTAGATTGATCAAAGTCTTTAAATTGACAAACTACTAAAATGACTCCTATTTACTTATTGCTATATCCATAGATCAGAGCATCTTCCCACCCTTTTCAGAGAAGCATTTTCTAACAGTTGATTGCTATTAATGTAGAGACCATCTACTGGTCAACACAGAAGGAATAGGAAATTTTAGAGTATTCAGCCCATAATGGAATAAACATACCATGTCCCTGGCCAGGAGCTTGGGAATCTTTATAGAAGAGGGGATTAAAAAACTGTAAAAGCCAGGGTTTTGAATGACTACAAGAAAACTTGTCTTTTTTTAAAATTTTTTTTGGACAAAATATGGCTATTGTATTTATGAACTCAGTGATTATGACAGCATGCATGAGATCTGTGCTACTCAAGCCAGGCAGAATTTCAGCATGGATCCAAGAGGGTAGTCATGACAACCCACCACTAACTGAGTAGCTATTGGTACTTGACAGTTGCTTGGAGAGGAAAAAGTCAACATATTTTTAATAGTGTAACCTTTGGCATGTCGACTACACTGTGAAGCAGGCCCTACTCTGTAAAAAAGGTGGACAACACTAATTGCATTCAGTGGGTTAAAAAGGAAGGAAAAACTCCCAAATTTAAGTGGGTAGGGAAATAAGTGAGAGTAAAGAAGGTGGATCTGGGAGGAGTTAAAAATATGAATATAAGCAGACTACGTTCTATGAAATTCTTGAAGAAATTTGAAAATATTATTTTATAAAGATTTAAAAGCAGAATATTTTAAAGCTTATGCTTGAAAATATTATTAATGCCTCATTTGCTGGGAATGATAGATGAGCTGCATATCCCCCTTGAAATGTATTGGCTTTTGATCATGAACTTGGTACTATAGCATCATGCAAGCCATAAGCATTCACAGTTAATGATCTGATGAAAAATCAGTTCAAAGAAGACTAATTTTTCTGCTTCCCTTTCTGACACTCAGTCATTATCCTCGCAATAATAGTGTGTTTATATAATACTCAATAGATGTTTTATTGGAAAATTCTATTTCTACAAGATAACAATATAAATAAAACACAAAGGTAGAGTTAGGTTAGCTGTAATAGCACTTGTTGCTCTAAAAAAATGGAAAAAATTTGGTTCCCTGAATTCATGTCAGGCTGCTCACACAACAGCTTGTAATTTTAGCTCCAAAGGATCAGAAACCATCTTCTGTCATGTGTAGGTAGGTATGTACACACTCAGATACATACACACATAAAAGAAAATATAGCTTAAAGAACTTTGTTATATTCACAGTTTTATAACTGTCTTGTAGGAAGTGGCTTTGGGAAGTGTCTATCACCCTTTCTTTCACAGCACCTTGACAGGTGATTGATGAGCTAGCTGAAGCCTCACTGCTTCTGATGACAGGAGTTCATTAATGTGCAGCATCGTCCTTTCACTTGTGGGCAGCTCTAATTGCTAGGCATATTGCAACCCAAATTTCTTTTCTAACATAGTGCTCTAATGAGCACTTCTGAAACTTTACTTGTCCTATGTAATCATCCCTGATTGTTCCAAGTTTGTCCCTGTGAACAGTTTCCAATTTCCTCCCTATCACTTACTGAGAAACACTGAAAGCTCCGAGCATTCTCTTTGCTCTGTCTAGTACAAAGTATAATACCATCTTTCATCATTTGAGCTAGAAAACAGTTATTGTTTTAGCCTTTAGCTTGATAGTAGCCAGTTAATTGAAATGTCTCTTGCATTATATTTATAATTTTTCAACATTATCACAGATATTCTCTCTAATCCTAGCTGTAGATAGTTGGCTTTGATCATGTGATGTTTTAAACTTGACTGAATAACATTAATTTTCTACCATCTCATTTTAACTTTACAGTAATCTTAGAAGGCAGTAGAGGCATGCTATTATTTCCATTTTTACTGATAAAAATGATGAGTTACAAAGAAACTTGCCTAAAATCAAATGAGTTTGTTATGATGTTAGGCATCAGAACTGATCTAACAGACTAATAATTTAGAAATGCATTTATATACTAGCCTTTCTTGGTAATTAGTAGTTGGTGTAATAACAATCAACATTTTCAAAGGCATTGTCTTCTTACTCTTAAAATCCCTTCATTTTCTGTAGAGTTTTAAAATATTGCTAGAATTCTTTGCCATCCACTAATACAAATCAGTTTAAAAAGCAATCGGGAGAGTTCATGATAGTCTATAGCTACTCGTTACCTGAGAATGTATGTAGATGAAGGCTTGGTGTTGGCTGTTTCTATCTAGTCTATAAATGATAAATCTCTGCTGACCACAATAAAAGTTCAGGTACATTTACACTTATACTTAAGAGATTATTACAAGGTTAAAAAAAATCAATTTTCCATGAGCCTCCCCCAAGATCCCATGGTCTAGTTAGCTGCATAGGCTTCCATGTTAAGTGGACTTTACTTTAGTTGGAAAAGAACATCGACTTGTCAGTCTTAAAGCAATCCATGTCCTTACTTCAGGGCATGAATAGCTGGAAATGCTCACTTAAAGATCAGTCATTTTCTTATATTACCATGTACAGCACTAATGTGGTAGCTTATTGTCTATTTTCAAAGGGAATAGCATGGGAAGGTGCTACTGACAAATCTGTCACCCTCAGCCCCGAGCTACAAAATTGCTCTTCTAAGGACATAGGAAGCACTAACTCACCATGGGTGCTTTTAAAATGCTAGAGACAGTTCTGTTCTCTGGAGTATTGTGCTTAGTCTAATTGAGCTTTGCTAACCTTTTCTCATTGACAGAACTTTGAATTTGTGTCATGAGGGAGCTTTATAAATATTTATTAAATAAAATTGCTTGTTTGGATATGAAATGAATTTAGAGATGGGAATTAAGACCAGTAAAACTTCTATTTTCTGGTGAGGAAAATGGCTGCAGAGACAATACCCAACATCGAATTCTAAACACTCTGGTTTTGTTTTAAGCTGGGTCTAGGGACATATTAGAATTTTAGAAACTTCATTTAAAATAATTTATGGAACTAATTGGAGAGGGTGTAATTAAAACACTCATTTTATATCATTCATTTATTCACCTCTCTATTAATTTCTCATTTTTTGCTGTGGATGCTCATGAAAATGCATACAGTATTTATTTTATTATTGAGAACATTCGCTCTAAATGGAAAGTAGATAGAACAAAAATAAATAAATAACCAAGGATAAAATCTGTGATAGCTGATACCAATTGCCCTATTTACAGGATATAGTATCTCTATAGATTCAAACTTCTAGGCATGTCTGTGAGGGGATTTTTAGATTAGGATAATTAAGGTAGGAGGACCTGAAGTTGTGTCTTACATATTAGGATTGTTTAAAGGAAAGAGCTAAAAGAATGAATATACATATTACCATGGAATTTATTATGAATTTGAGAGAGAGTAATGAAGGATTTATGGGAGGGTTGGAAGGAGAAAAGAAAAGGAGAGAAGTACAATTAAAATAATCTTAATTTCAAAAAATAGAAAAAAATAATTTTAAAAGGAGTTTGAGAATTCAGTAGTCTCTTAGTCCACGATGCTGGATATCTCAACAATCCCAGTTTGATATTGAAGGCTTAAAAGATTCCCATAGAAATACTGGTTTTCATTTTATATTAGAATCCTAAGGAAGCTGGTTTAATATCTGTAATGGAATGCAGCAGCCATGGAATAGGTGACCTGGCCAGCAAGAGTGAAGGCAAACAAGCAAAAGCGTGGCTTTTTGTCTGGGCTGACATTAGAAGGGGCCACACGTATTAGGGTTGGTCTTCCCTTTTCAAGAAATCTAATCCCAAAAGTCTCTCACAGGAGTGCCCAATGGCTTGCGTTTTAGTTAATCCCAGCGTCCATCAAATTCACAATCAAGATTAACCAGCACACTCCCTCAATACTGCACAGGTGCAGGTGTCCCTGTTTCTGCTGACAGTTTTGTATCATTGTATTTTTGTTGTGGTGTTTTGTATCATTTTATTTTTGTTGTGGTTGCATGGGACTCTACCTGCAGCTATTCAGTTCCCCTGCCTTTGCAGCTCTCTTGACCAAATGGCTTTGCTCAATAACAACACGTTTACAGCAGTAATTCCTCATCCCTTTCACTTTTTTCCTGAAGAATAACCAAAGGCTGCCATTACTGCATTACTCTCTATTATTCCTTCATAAAAAGAGGAAAGTGATGTAATTATAACTAGTTTAACATGCAAAGGGAAATGATAGATGACCCATCATAGATTTTTGCAAGTTATTTTTCTGTTTTTATTTTATAACATATTTAGTTATGTATGTATGTATGTATGTGTGGGGAGCCGCACTCACATTTGCCATTACAAGATGGCGCTGACAGCTGTGTTCTAAGTAGTAAATAATCTGCACATGTGCAGGGGCAGTTTTCCCGCCATGTGCTCTGCCTTTCTCGTGATGACAACTGGGCCGATGGGCTGCAGCCAATCAGGGAGTGACATGTCCTAGGCGGAGGATAATTCTCCTTAAAAGGGACGGGGTTGTGGCACTCCCTCTCCTCTTCGTCTCTTCCTCTTCGTCTTTTCCTCTGCTCTCTTCCTCTGCTCTCTGCCTCTCTCTCTGCGTCTCTCTCTCTCTTCCTCTCTGCCTCTCTCTGCCGCGCTCTTCCTCTCTTGCTCCTGAGTAAGCAATAAAGCTTTGCTGCAGAAGATTCTGGTTTGTTGCGTCTTTCCTGGCCTGTCGCGAACGAGTGTAAGATGTATGTATGTACATATGTATGTATTATGTAGACTCTGTGTGTGTGTGTGTTTGTGAATGTGTGTGTTACCTGCAAAGATCAAAAAAGGTCACCAGGTACCCTGGAACTGGAATTGCATGTGGTTGTGAGTCACCATGCACACTGTGAGAACCTGAGTACTCTGTTAGGCAGCAGGTGGGGTTAACTGCTGAATTATCTCTCAATCACCAGCAAGGCATTTTCTTATACAGGCTTGTATTAATAGCACCCAGGTTTTTCTAATGTAAAACATTTTTTCTAATGTAAAACAATGGCTTTACCATAAAATGAATATTATCATTGTAGGATGAAGCAAATGTCTTTTGCTAGTCCCTTAATTTGTTTTTCAGTGTTCTGGATGAGATTCCATGCTATTTACAATCAAGGGAGTGATTTCCCACTGACATATGATGCAACCTTTTAGAGATCTCTAGGAAATATTGACAACCATCTGAAATTATTTATTTGTCCAACTGTTTTTCATGAAGTCAACTAGTGTAGCCAAAAAAGTTTTGTTTGTTTGTTCTTGTTAAATTTCCCAGTTTACTTTTCTTTGTCAGTAATTTGTCATCACATATATATTTTGAATTCTCTTATACTTTTAATGTGTACACTTTATAATTCAAGTATATCTACAGAATCATGCAATTGGGGCCTTTATTACTTGAAAACATAAGGAGAGCTTTTTAATAAAACTATTGATGCCCTTGAACTTGTCTTCTGCCAAGTGAGATAAATAGATAGTCTACCCTAGATGCTGGCCTCTGTATCACAGACTTTCTACAAATATGCAAAACAAATTTCTACTCCTTATAAATTACTCATTGTGCTATGACAGCACAAACAGCCTAAGACTGAGATGAAATGGTGGGATCAAATGTCCCAAAGGCATGAATGGAATTATCAAATAGCTAAAGTGCAACTCAGTCAACCTCGATTTTTTAAAAGATATCAAAGATATTATATCTCTGTTCCAGTACATCCTGTAAAGACTGTAGTCTGGAAATTCAAAAGTGTATTGGGTTTTAGTCTTCTTAGATATGTCATGATGAGTCACCATGAGTCATTTTATAGTATAACATATTTATTAATACATAGATTTCCCAGAACTATACAGATGCTAAAATAAAATCAAAAGCTCTCTTCTTATACATATGTAGATATTACTGAGGTGGGATTTGGGAATAGGAGTGATTATCTGGAATTGTAATGCTATAGAACTCTGAACTTGCTTTTTCTTTCTTTTTTTTTTTTATTAGGTATTTTCCTCGTTTACATTTTCAATGCTATCCCAAAGGTCCCCCATACCCACCCCCCCAGTCCCCTACCCACCCACTCCCACTTTTTGGCCCTGGCGTTCCCCTGTACTGGGGCATATAAAGTTTGCAAGTCCAATGGGCCTCTCTTTGCAGTGATGGCCGACTAGGCCATCTTTTGATACATATGCAGCTAGAGACAAGAGCTCCCGGGTACTGGTTAGTTCATATTGTTGTTCCACCTATAGGGTTGCAGTTCCCTTTAGCTCCTTGGGTAATTTCTCTAGCTCCTCCATTGGGGGCCGTGTGACCCATCCAATAGCTGACTGTGAGCATCCACTTCTGTGTTTGCTAGGCCCCGGCATAGTCTCACAAGAGAGAACTATATCTGGGTCCTTTCAGCAAAATCTTGCTAGTGTATGCAATGGTGTCAGCATTTGGAAGCTGATTATGGGATGGATCCCTGCATATTGCAATCATTAGATGGTCCATCCTTTTGTCACATCTCCAAATTTTGTCTCTGTAACTCCTTCCATGGGTGTTTTGTTCCCATTTCTAAGAAAGGGTAAAGTGTCCACACTTTGGTCTTCGTTCTTCTTGAATTTCATGCGTTTGGCAAGTTGTATCTTATATCTTGGGTATCCTAAGTTTCTGGGCTAATATCCACTTATCAGTGAGTACATATTGTGTGATGAACTTGCTTTTTCTAAACATTGAACACTGTTTCACTGAAGCTGATAAGTTGGAGGAAAGGGTTTCATAGTGCTGTGGCACAGAAAAACTGATAATTTATAGTCCTAGGTAATATCCAATTTTCCGGGGACCTAACTCTTCAAGCTACAGTGAAAAAAAAACTCTTAATCAGAGAGTTGGAGTTGGAAAGACTGACTATTTATTAGTCATAAAGTAGAGAAACAAAAACCGAAGTTAAAGGAAGCAAAGTTCAAAGATACAGATTCCCTTAAAAGATATATCTATCTTAAAACTTGCTAGTTAGAAAAAGATATGATGTACTTTGTATTTAAATTTAATTTTAAAGCAATGGTATTGGGCTTCCATGATGCATTAGTATTTTGTTAATGTGACATAAAGCACTTAAAGGAAGAAAGATTTATTCAGAAAAACATTTCAGAGGATTTGGTTCTTAGTCATTTAACCTTATGAGGCCAATGTTGCCATGGGAGTACATGGCTGTGGGGCATTGTAATGGAGTACAGGAAATAGAGAAAAAGGCAGAAGGCAGAGGCCAGAGAAAGTTATATTCCTTCCCATGAGGCACATCTCTACTGGACTACTCCTTCCACTTCCAACAACTCTTACCTTTTACCACTTCACAATAATCTCTCCTCTTAATAAGTCACAAAAGGACATTTGGCAAGAGCTCTCATAGGGTAAGCATCGCTGGGAGTGCCCTCACAGAAACACTGAGAGGTTTTACAAGTCCTGAGGTGTGTTTTGATGGTTTGGTTGTGAGCCTTGGCTTTAATAACTGAGATATCTCTCTACCCACAAAGGCATTTCATAATTTCACCAAACAGGCAGTTTAGATTAATGATCACACACACATTATATTTACATGCTTCCTCAAATAAAGATGTTGTTAGCAAAAGAACAGCATTTTCTTAGTGTTGTATTTAAAGTTTAAAAAATGAAATATGCTTATTTTTTAGGTTTTTATCCCATAACTTTGAATGTGTAATAACAAATAGTTTAGAATCAGTTTATATTCTATTTGATAGAAATATCTTTTTATTCACCCCATTCTATATAGTTAAAGATGTTGTTAGCAAAAGAACAGCATTTTCTTAGTGTTGTATTTAAAGTTTAAAAAATGAAATATGCTTATTTTTTAGGTTTTCATCCCATAACTTTGAATGTGTAATAACAAATAGTTTAGAATCAGTTTATATTCTATTTGATAGAAATATCTTTTTATTCACCCCATTCTATATAGTTAATGGAATCTATTATCTTTGTGTTTTCTTTTTCCTATGAGATTTAAGGATCTAACTTTTAAAATTAATTTTCTGTGATTGGTGTTGTGGCTTGAATAGGTTTGGCTCCCATAGATTCATGTGTTAGGATGCTTGGCCATAGAGAGTGTCACTATTAGGAGGTATGGCTTTGTTGGAGTAGGTATGGCTTTGTTGGAGGAAATGTTTCCCTGATGGGATGGGCTTTGAGGTCTCCTATGTTGAAGTTCCACCCAGTGTGAAATAAAATCCTCCTCCTGGTTTTCTGCAGATCAAGATGTAGAACTCTTTGCTCCTCTAACCCAATGTCTGCCTGCATGCTGCCATGCTTCTCACCATGATGATAATGGACTGAACCTCTGAAACTGTAAGCCAGACCCAATTAATGAGTTGCCTTCATCATGGTGTCCCTTCACAGCATTAAAATTCTAAGACGGGCTATGTTAAATCAACTGTGGATTGTTATTTAATAGTTCATTAATTATCTTTGTTCTTTCGCAATAATAAACATTTGTAGTAGTTAGCAATTGAGAACTTGAGATTCTTGCAGAAGGTCAAAGATCTAGTCAGATGTGTTACTGCACCCACTGCCAAATTATCATAGATAACTGGTCTTGACTCAGAGTACTTTCTCTTTTTCCTGAAGATAAGTTGGAGTCATCAACCTACTGTATGAATTTGATGACAGAGATTAATGTTAAGGGAGAGAATAATAAAGTAGATAGATACATAAAGGAAGGGGAAGCAAGAACTTTTTAGGGAAAAAAAACCAAAATGTGAGGGAACATGAGATAGAAAAAGAACATCATCAACAACAGCAGCAACAACAATGAAAAACCCTGCTGTATACTGATTCAGAGACTCCAATTCAAATAAGAAAGCACATTAAAAATTCTTTCATTTCATATTCAATATGCATTTCCCCACTGCCTCAAATACTGAAAAAACCTGTAGTAAGAGGGGTCAACATGAGGCTTAAGTTCCATGTTCATGGAGATATTTTTCTAGTGAGTTCTATCCTTAATAAGTAAACAACACAACTTAGAGTAAACATTAGAAACATGAGTATAATAAAAAGTTTAGCTGTGGGGGAAAGAAGAATAGTTCACGAGTAGAGGCATTATTTTTGAGCTTAAATTGTCATATAATAATTTTCTGTTTTTTTTTTTTTTACTTTTCCTCTAAAGTTGTTTGCTGAATGCCCGTATGATTATTGTATATACTTATTTTTGCTTATAAAGGAAATTTGTTTTTTTTTTTTTGCTTCCAATTTTTTGTGTCTGCCCCTAAACTTGATCTCTGACAATTTTTATATTCAGTTTTGTCATTTATCATTCCTGACATTAATTTTGTTCTTTTATTGTTTAAGGTTAACTAATGGTGACTGCTGTTAAATTCAATGGCTTGATTCAATAAAATAATTTTTGTGTCTTTTTTTAAATGTAGTTTGGGTAATTCTCCAAAAAAGACTCTCCTCCAAATGATGACTTAAGGATCCAAGCATCTACAATTTTCTAGCTATGCCATATGGAATGTGCGGTCAGAAAAGTCATTCTAGTTAGGGTGCTTGAGATTAAGGAGGCACAGTCGTTTCATTTTTTTGTGGAATGAGTGAGCTCTGCATCATTAGCATTGAAGGTTTTCTGGTTTAAGTTCTATGGATCCATCCTCCTTGAATAGGTAGTGAATGTGGAAAACAAGGAAGTGCATTTTAAACATTATGAAATGCTCTGTAGGAGAACTACTTTTCAAATAGCACCACAGCTTTTGGTGTTGAGTGATGAAAAGCTGAAGGAAGATCATTCAATAATGCCCACTGAATGTTTATGCAGCACTAGGCATTGGAGATATAAAATAAAAAATTGCTTTCTTATCTCAAACTTAAAGGTTCTGATAAGCTCAGGCTTGGGGAAAATTTATCTCTCAGAAGGAGAGGAAGATATATCAAGTGACCTTTAAATATTTCTTCCCAGTTTGCAGTATGACGAGCCCAGAATCTAGGACACCTTCCTCTGTCTAAATTTATTCCAAATGTCTGTTTTGAACCCTAGGCTGAGTGAATGTAGAATGGATCTCACTGTGCTTATCGCTTATGGATACCTTAGTAATTATACAGTAGATTTTCATGAAATGAAATGATTTAGGTTAGTCTACTTTGATTACTAAAAGCACTATGTAGAAATCAATTTCTTTATAGCAAATAAAATAACACTGCTGAGAGACCAATGCTGTTTCCATTTCAAAAATTACTTCCCTTGATGACCTGACAGTGGACCCTGGCCAATTGCCAGGTAGTTTTACTTTAATTTTTGCTACCTGAGTATCTTCATTGGTCCTTGGAATTAGCTCAGTTTTAGAAGAGTAATGTAACACTGAATTAATGAACTAATTAACAAAACTGGAGGTATACAAAGGAACTCTCAATTGCCTCTGCAGTAAATGAGGGGAGTTAGGAGAGTCAGACTCAGTATTTAATTGTCACTTGAACATGTGAAGTTGTTCTTCGAAACTGATTTATTTCTGTGAGGTTTTGAATATTGGTACAAGGGGACCAAAGGAAAGTCCCTTTAAGTTATAAATGTAACATAACTTTGGGTTTCTTTAACTCGTCTGGCAAATGACTGTTAATTGCTATTAGATTTGCTTGCTGTTATTTTCTAACACATAAAGGGAACATAATGAAATCTGCTTAATTCAAATTGTCACTATAATTAGTATTCCCTAATATTTTTCAGGTGCCTTCTCGACAGGAAAAGGTTATATTTGAGACATTTAAAAGTGTCTTCCCTTTCAAGGTCACAAAGAAAGTAAGTATATGAAATTCTCAAAGAATTGATAAAATATGTTTTTAATTTTGAAATAAATCCAAAGTTGAGATCTTAACATAGTCATTTTGTCTTCTGATATCATGAGCTCTTTAATTCTTAAATTAGCATACAAAAGAGTAAATTTCACTGTAATGCTTTCATATATTCAGGTCATTCTATTTTGCATATGTATACATTCAAATCTAGATTTTATACTTAAGACAAAACATGCTATATTTGTCACCCCCTCATTCGTGATGTTTACCTTTTCCTTTAATTTAATTCCACTCTTATCTCCAAATAGTCCTTTGCCTTTAATGCTTTACATGTAGGAACATGTGCAGATGAGATAGCATATCTGTATTTATCAACCCTCTATATATATGTAGTAGGTTGATAAATACATAATAATAAATAATTATAATAATTTAATTCTGCATAGGAAAGAAAAACATCTGATAAACTTTTGTCTTTCTGGCAAATTTGCTTCTGGCTTCCATTAGTAATGATCTCCAATTCTATCAACGTTACTGCAAATGACAAAGAAAATGAGAGGAACTGTAGTAAGATGTTGATGACTGGGCAGTGGTGGCGCACGCCTTTAATCCCAGCACTTGGAAGGCAGAGACAGGTGGATTTCTGAATTCGAGGCTAGTCTGGTCTACAGAGTGAGCTCCAGTACAGCCAGGACTACACAGAGAAACCCTGTCTCGAAAAACCAAAGGGGCAAAAAAAGGATGTTCATGATGAGGGGATTTTTCAATGATATTTGTTCCTGAAGTCTACACATATAGTTTATATTGAAAAACATGGCATTACTTTTCTTATGAAACATAAAAGTAGCATTAAGCCTTTTACTTATTGTTAGACAAAGAATGGTGATTTCTTATGATTAATTATTATGTAAACATACCAGTGTTCTCAGTTTCTTAATGGACTGCATACTTTTTTTTAGTATTTTGTTGTGCCTTTTAAAGAAGAATCGGTGTTCACAGGTAAAGTATTTGATCACTATTTCCATAAACTAGACCTTGCACATGTGAAATTTATAGCTTCCTAAAGAGAAAACACGAATCTTTTGGGAAACAGAAAAGATTTTCATTTATAAGTCACATATATAGTGAAATTTCAAGGAAACAGATCCTCTGTTCACTTTGAAAAAGCTCAAATCAACCATGTATTAAAATGTATGGTCCAGAGAATTGTTTGTGAATGCCATCTTCACAACCTCTCACAGGGATGAAGGTTAATTCACACAGGTATAAGGTTGTTCCCTGAATTTTAACGTCTTTACTCTGTACCTCTGGCATGTGAAAATTAAATTAGGGGAAATTAATATTTACCAAATTCTATCATATATCCATATTTTTACATCCCTCTAAACCGGAAATGATTTAGGTTTTGTTCTGAAGGTTATTTGGAGTTGATGCACTGTAGTGTTTCTGTTTATAAAGCACTACTAAATGTTTCAGAGAAGTAACTCTCAGATTCAGTAATTCTTTTCTTTTTTTCTTGTCTTAATGCTAATGTCATGGTCCTTGAACAAGATGATAAGGTACGAAGTAGGTGCTGAGTCCTTGGAAACAATTTGAGATTCAGATAATCTTTGGATGCTCAAATAGTTAACTACATGGCTCTTTTTCCTTTTGGGATGATAGTCAAATCAGGCTTACTATGCCCCTGTCCATGTGATTTCCTACACAGTCCAAGTTGGTGCCAATTTTTCACTAATGTGAAGTGGTGTCCATCGAAGTTATAAAATCAGGAGAAAACATTGTCATGGAGATGTAGAACATAGTTCCAGTAACGAGAGGAATTCAGTTTCTTACCTGGATTTGCTTCAGTTGAGCCATGATTCCGATGCATTGTTTAAACAATAAAGAATATCTTGTTGATCACTTTATATTGAAGATATCTATCAACTTTAAAGCCTATTTTTATATTTTGCTGAAGAACACATCAATCAAATGTGATTATCTAAAATGTTAGTGGTTGGCACTTTTAAAGATTTAGTGTTTGTGTGTGTGTGTGTGTGTGTGTGTGTGTGTGTGTGTGTGTGTGTGTGAGTGTGTGTGCGCACACACACAAGCACTCATGCATGTGAATTGAAGAAATGCTGCAGTCATGCTGAGGTCAGAAGATGCCATCTTCTATCACTTTCCATCTCTTCTTTAAAAGCACAGTCTCCTGAGCCACAGGCTCACACGCTCTTGGCTGAGCTGGAAACCATGAAGTTTTACACTTGAATGGAAACTCTTTGATGTTCTGCCCACTGTATGTGGCCTTATTGAATACACACCTATATGCATGTTGAAGAATGGAGCAATGACTCTTCATATTTAAAATTCTCATTTATGATCAGTGCTAGCTATCTATTTGGTATAGTAAGGCTAAAATTCAATGATGGTCATGTTAATGTTTGCTAATTAAAACTTTGAAAAACTATCCATTTGTTTTAAGGTTCAAGTTTTTGTTTGTTTATTTGGTTTGGTTTAGTTTGGGTTTCCTTGGATTTTATACTGGGCCTCGTTATGCAGTCCATGGCCTCCAATTGAAAAATCTCATTGTCTCAAATATTGAGATTATAAACATATGGCACTTTAGCCATGTAGGCAATCATATAACTGTAAACAATAATAGTATTTATATTTGACTTACTGCTTTGTGGTAGAATTTTGTCACTACACATGAGGCCAAAGAAATACAGCAAGAAACATATGAAGGTACCTTAAATCATTATTGGGAATATATGACTTATATTTGATTATGTATAGCACTATCACAAAGTAAATGTGGTAAAAGTTTCTTATAATTCTTTTATGGATCTGTTTCATTCTTTTATTCAATAGAAAAAAATCAAATACTATTGTAAAACTAAAAGTCTAATCTAATACAAATTAAAGAATGTATAAAAATTGTGTAAACTGAGAGATTTGTCTATTTTCTTTTCCCCGTGCCTTTTAAATTCTTATTTATATTTATGTCCTTTATTATGAGGCTGGATGTTTTCTTTTGGATAAGATAACTCAAGTTCTTTCTAGCAGTAGGTAAAATATAAAATTACAAGCTCAGCACAGAAAGTTTTGTATCATTGGCTTGTGTAAAATAAAGTCATTGAAATTATTGGAGAGGGAAGCAATCTAATTGTTATTTATTTTTAATAGTAGTTTTAAATTGTGATTATGTAGTAATAAAATATAAATTGTGATTCAAACCTCTGGATATTTAGGATTTTTTGTTATTGTGTTATCATATTTTCTTGTCTGTACTTAGTGGCTTTGAATGAGAAGTATAAATGAGATGTGTACATAGGATTTCTACAGGCTTAAGAATAATGCTTTTGTATAAAGCTTTTCTAACTCTTTATATTGAGGACAAGTAAAAACTTTCTATTGCTCATTGGATTGAGTCTTATTATAAGGTCAGAATATACTGACCAGAGGGATCAGCTAAAGACTTATTGCAAACCACTCCAAATTTGAATAAATTGAGGCCAGCATAGCGTCAGACTTTATTAAAGTCAGTTCTTTTCTGTCCTGCTCTTAAGCTCTAATATCTTCTTTTAAAGACTAGATACTCATTGTGTATTTAATCCATTCTCCGTATTCCTCCTGGCGGCTGTTAATATCACAATGTATTTTCTAGAGATGCTCACATTGATTGAGTAGCAATTGCTCATGGCAATTAAATAATAGAAAGAAACTCACAGATTTCAGGTTGCCCTGCATTTTATATAAAATTGAAGTAATTTTTTGTGGCTGGGTAGGCGGCTACTGAAGTTCTATTCAATAGTGTTTTGATGATTGCCTAGTATACTACAAACTTTATTAAGCTGGTAATGATGGAAAGAACACACTGTTGGGACAGTGTCTCTGATTTAATATGTGTGACTGTGACCAAAGTCTCTTTTCTCCCATTTCATAAATCATATCTTAATGGCAAGACAAAACTTGAAAAACAAACAAACAAACAAACAAAAAACCAAAAACAACAACAACAAAAAACAAACTTGAAAATCTAAAATTGTTAGCACATGCGGGTCCTTATTTAGTATTCTGTTGATGACAAGACCCTTCGAATGTTTTCATTACACTAAGTAAAGTCCTCTTCTAATTTCTTAACACGACAAACATTATTATATATTTTATATAGCAAACTCTGTGTAACTCATCTTAAAACCCAGGGAAATGTCTATGTGAAGTAAAAATTAATACTTTAAGGATAATAGCTTTTAATCATTGTAGCAACTTAGGTGGGATTAATTTTTTTATACAAACAACACAGTACATAGACATAGTTAAATAAAAAATTGGAAATTAAAATACAAATATTTAGATCTTTCCTTAATTCCTGAAGAAGCAGTGGTTCATATACAAGTAAAATTCTATTTTCTCTAATTTATATTTTTATTCAAATTACATCCCATTGCAGCCCTCCTTAGTCCTCTCCTCCTGGTCCTGCCCTTCCGCCATTGTTCCCTCAGAGAAGGGGAAGCCCCTCTTGAGGTGCCACTCTACCCTGAGACACTTAGTCCCAGCAAAAGGAAACACCTTTTCTCCCACTGAGGTCAAACCAGAAAGTGGGCTCATAAACTCATTCATTCTGCCTCAGTCTCTCAAATAATTCTTTAAATAGCTCCCAGGAGTGTCCCACCTTCTTGCCCTTGTGACACAATGTTGTCATCTATGACATTTGGGGCTGCATCCAGCACAGATTCTCATGGAGTTTTGTTTTGATTATTTTTAAGTGGAAGCAGGATTTATCACAGAGAAGTGATAAACTGAGAAAATCTAATAAATTGAAGAAAAAAGAGAGTTACTCACAAACGTGGTGGGAGTTTCCAAGCAAAGAGACTCACTTAAGGGCTTCACGTAGGAAACTCTTAGGGCTATGACTGAAACTAGAAAAAGGCTGGGGTAATTAATAAGAGATTGGTTAGTTCTCTGAATTATAATGGAGAGTCTGCATGTTTTGTGCACATCCTCCTGTCCCTATCAGAGAGATGAAAATGTGCTATTTAAGCACTGTCTACCTTAGGAGTGGTTACAATATCCCTCTGTCCATCTCTGGCTTGGACTTTGTTTTCTGTTGTCCTTGCAGTTAACTCTAGGGCTGTTAGCCATATGCTTTTTCAGTTCTCACATTCACATGATCAGTTTGTAGCTTTATCATGACAAAGTTAATTCCATCATAGTCCTAGAGATGCAGCTGTAATCTTTCTTGCTTACCTCATCTTCAGTACCCTGGCTATGTGGTGATCAAGGCTGCCCCTTAGACAGAAGCTTCAAGTTAAAGCCATTATTCTCTACTGTTTAGTTCATTGCTATTAATGGTATTAGAAGCAAGAGTATAAGGAAAAGCAATGATGTCCTACATATGTATCTCCTTCAAGAGTATCAGAGTTGGAGAGGATAAGCAGGCTGTTATCCATAGCCCAGTTTCCTGTCCCTTCTTATCACAGCTTTACTTGATTAGTTCAGAGCTAGTTGTAACTACCTTCTTTAGTGGGTCTATCTCTGCCTATTTAACCCCTAATCTTTCTTTAAACCCATCTCTGTTCTCACTACAGCATCTGTGGACAACTTTCTGCTTTCCTCATGAGCCAAACAAACTCCTATACCGGTAAGATGCATACAAGTTAGCAATTTAAACTACTAAGGTTAAAAGCTTTATGAAAGATTATTATAAAAATGATAAAAATCCAAGCTGTTTACTACAACATAGATACAGTAAGAGGATATTTGCATTCCAAACACCTGGCCAAAAAATGTTTATTGAAGAGTATATAAAACTCTCTCAAGCTTTTACAGTAGAAAATAAAATATTTCAATAATCAAAATGGGTAAAAGTTACAAGGAAAGTACATAGACTGTCAATGAAAACATGTTAAAATTATATATGGGGGTAGAAAGTTTTTGCAGCTTTATAGTGTCAATGCCAATATTCAACTTTGGTGGGCTGTTTATTATTGTCAATTTGAGACATACTAGAGTCACCTCGGAAGACATAAACTCATTTGATACATTTAGTCTATAAAATTGATCTGAGGGCATATTTGTAGGGGTGTTTTTGATTAATAATTGATGTTAGAGGGGCCAGGTCACTATGGGTGATGCCACCCATGGGCAGTCTTGGGTTGTATTAGAACACGAGTTGAACAATCCATGGGGAGCAAGCCAGTAAGTATTGTTCCCCCATGGTCTCTGCCACAGTTCCTGCTTCTAGGATCATTGTCTGTTTTCCTGCTGTGATTTCTTTAATAATGGACTATGATGCCAAATGATAACTCAAATAAATAACTTCCATTAAGTTTTGGCCACAGTGTTTACCATAGCAAGAGAGTATAAGCTAGGACTTTGACATACCGTAATTTTACTGGATTTCATCATTGGATAAGACTGAGTGAAGTATGCACAATATCTCTCCATATAATTACCTTTATTTTATTTTAATTATGTAATTATATGCTAAAATCTACATGAGTCACATTGAATTGTTCTGTTATGAATAGCTGTAATGCTTGATAATAATGTTCAAATCAGCCAAGTCTACAAATCCTTGTCACATAACTTATGACCTATATATTCTTGGAAAGCCATGGCATAATTATCATATCCAGAGTCAAATCAACTGAACTGGCTTCTCTGTCAGCAGTTTTAACATCCACAGGTGTTTTAATAAAGACTACTGTTCTGTTATCAGTAAATGCTTTTCATGGCAGAAATCTGCTTTTTTTTTTTACTTATTTTATTCTATATTTTATTAGTTCCTTAATAATTTTCTTATTTATTTGGATTATCTTCATTCCCCAAGGCTCTCAGATCTCTATCCTTCCCTACCTGTGGAACACTGTGATCCCCCCCCCCACCACCACCACTTTTTTTTAAAGCCACTGAGGTCAGTTAGTGTTGCCCATATATTCTTGAATGTTTAGCATGCCACTGAAACTATCAACTGCCAATAACTCCTCAACTATGGATTGGACTGCATGTCCACCTCTGCTCTCCTTGTTGGGATTTTGTCTGGCTTTAGCCTGTGCAGAGTTTGCATTTAATGTCACATCCCATGTGAGCTCAAATGTGCATCGACACTGCTGTGCCCAGAAAACACTGTTTCTGTGCAGTAATCCATTGTCTCCGGCTCTTCTAGTCTTTCTTCCCTCTCTTCTAAAAGGAACCTTTATAACTAGGAGGAGGGATGAAGATATAAATGTCCCATTTAGGGCTGAGTAGTCTACATGAATCTAAAACCATCGTGGAATAAAACAAAGGCTTTAACAGATTTTACTTACATATTTGCCTCTATTCTGGTGTTCAAATATATTTATATAAATCAGAATATAACCAGCCTTGTTCCTTGTGAAAAGTAGGTTGATAATTTATTGACTCAACAAATATCTAATAATAACCTCTAAAGTTCACACTTTTATTCATAACTCATGCACAAAAACTTAAATGTGTTCCACAGCTGTGAGCCTATGTGTCATGGCTCTAATCATAGAGTTGAAAACTGCCTAGAACTTAGGAGAATTTCTAAGTAACACAAGGACTGTTAAAAGCAAAACCAGGATTTTGACCATAATACACAGTCTGAAGTCAATTATGCCCAATTCTGACTTAAAATAATTAAGAATTCTATCAGCATTTAGAAAATTATTACATTCTGAATCTCTCAATGTGACTTGGAATTTCAAAGAGTTTGCTTTTGCATATTTACTTTACATAAGACGTAACCTTTTATACTCCTAGGGAAAGTGAGGCCAGTTAGTAATGTATTCTATGGGATTTTCACTGAATTTTAAGAGTCACATGAGGTGTCTCTCCCCATTGCTATAATTATGTCAGTTCATTATGTAGACTGTCAAAATTTCCCATGTACCAGGATTGTATTGTGTGTGAATACAGGGGACAATCTCTCAACAGTGCGGACAGACTTGTCTTCTTAATCGATGACAGTAACTCACAAACTTATTTGTTTTCTCAAATTTGCATGCTCAGAGATAAATACAATGGTTTAGTATCAGAAGGAAGTTCAATAATGGCTCACTGACTCTCATTATCCTTTAACAGAAACTGGTTTTTAATATTTTGTTTAGCATTTCATGCAAAATACACTGCATTTACATCATTCCATCCTTTTATCTTCTTACTGCAACTCCTTCATGTCCCCTGAACACCCCATTCAAGTTCATAACCTCTTCTTTAATTCTTATTCACACACACACACACACACACACACACACACACACACACACACACAAACATGTTACCTGTATGCACATAGCTTTAAGGCTGACCATTTGGACTTGGTATATTTATTAGGAAGCTTTTGTGGTGGATTGAATATGGAGTGGCACTATTAGGAGGTTTGGCCTTTTGGGAGTAGCTGTGGCCTTGTTGGAGAAAGTGTGCCACTGTGAGGGTGGGCAATGAGACCCTCCTCCTAAGTACATGGGAGCCAGTCTTCTCATGTTTGCCTTCAGAACAAGAGGTTAAACTCCCAGCTCTCCCTTCACCATGCCTGATTGGGCACTCTCATGCTCCTGCCTTGATGATAATGGACTGAGCCTCTGAACCTGTAAGCCAGCCCTAATTAAATGTTGTCCTTATAAAAGTTGCATTGGTCGTGGAGTCTGTTCACAGCAGTAAAACCCTAAGACAGCTTGTCCCTCTAAGCTGATTCTCTTTCCCTCAAAAGCCATTGCCTGCCTGTAGCTCTTCATCTAGAAGTTGGACTTTGGGAACTCTCCCTCTGTATATATTGGCACGACATGTCACCTAAACACATTCTTATCCCCGTTTTGTGTAGGCTTTTGTTGAAAGCTAAAACATGCAGTATCCCTGTTGTGTCCAAGAGATACTATCTCACAACCATTGTCTCTGTCCTCTTATAATCTTCTTTCCCCTCTTCTGTGATGTTCCCGGAGACTTAAGTACAGGAGTTGTATTATAGCTGTCCCTTTTGTGCATGGAAAATTGCCACCAATTTTCTCCATTTTGAATAATTATAGTTGTTTGCAATAGCCTTCATCCTGCTGCAAACGAAGCTTCTTTGATAAGGGCAAATGAGAGAGTTATCTTTAGATATAAGGATAAGTATTTAGAAAACAGCTGGAAACTATGTTAATAGTCTTTTCCTCTCTAGGGTCTATGAATTTTCTAGCCATGTGTTCTTGATTAGGTTGAGAGTACATTGCATGACTTTCCTACCAATGAATGGGCTGTAATTCCAATCACGCAGATCTTGTTTACTCCAAAGATATAAGTGCCATTACTGCACCTTTGGATATACCTTACTGAACTGCTTGCTATTATGGTTTCCTTATTTACAGGCTGTTGTTGACCTTTTTCCCTTGGGAATGTGCATAAAAACTTCCCAACACTGAAAGCTAAGCCCTCAGGAAGGAGGTTTCCAGGCCAATACCAGATTGATTTTTTTCCTCTTCCAAATTTGATCACATATTTGCTGACAAGTTCCTTTCCATTTCAATGTCTTAACTTCTCCAATGCTAAGTTCATTGATGCTCTCAGTCTGAGATCCTGTGTGTGTGTTCTCAAGAGCTTTTTAGAATGCTGAAAGTTTGGCTTCCATCAGCTGCCTAGTGACTTCACTGTAAAATTTTGTTCTTAACTCCACCTGTCAGACACATGCTTCATCAATCCCCATGCTTCTCCCAGCTTTTGGCTCTGGTAGCTCCACAATGGGTGGAAGCTTAATTTTGGGGAAAAAAAATTCCTTGTCCTGGTTTCTCCAGACTCTGTGTAGTCATTTCTTGCACTTCTTGTTTAGGTATTGGACCGTTTTATGCAGATAATGAATTGTATATTGCAAGGTTCACCAAAGAAATTAAAGTAGAATTAACATACATTGCATTATAGAGTGACCCACTGTTTAGGTTTTGAGCAAAAGCTCAGTAATGGTTTACTGATGAAAATAGTTTACTGCTGATTCAAGAGCTCAGTGGTATGCAGGTTAAATTATACAAATTACAGGTTGCAAATAAACAAGGGGGTGCAGAATAGGTGGTAGGCAAAGATAATTACGGAATATGTCAAAATAAATCTTTAAATTCAATGAATTTTATTTTAAGAACACTTTTCTGTCAACTAGTTGCACAGACTCATTTCAGCCTAGAGCAGTCTCTGGCTTTGATTCATTTGTTGTTTTATAACAATACATCTTTTATATTTTGTGTTTGGCTTCACTTCTACTTCTTATGTGGTTTATGCATTTATGTAATCAATAAAATTTTGAAGCAAGGCTTACGTTCTGAATGTTTCTACAACTATGAGTCTTATTTTTAAAGTTAAAATGCAGATTAGAAGATAATGAGATGCACAAAAAGTTTATGTCCAGGAATACTTATGCAACCATTTCCTTTAAAATCAGCCATTTCAAATATGTGGTTTCCCAGTGTTTTGAACACCAACATGATTTAAGTTAGACTTTCTCTCTTAATCATATTCTGTCTGATCTAGATATGTCAGCTAAACACAAAAACTCCCTATGGAAGCTGTTGTCACCATAGCAACCAGATCACAGTTTCCAATATCTGTGTAATGAAGTGCTGACATGTTTTCTTCACTGGGTGCTAAGTGAAGGTTTGTTTCACTAATTAGGTGGCAAAAACAATCAATTCCTTCATGATTAACAATGTCACAAACTCTGCAATAGACAAACCTGAAAAACTTTCTGAACTTGTATTTTATGCTTCAGAGCAGTAAAAAAAAAAAAAAAAAGACATTTGAAAATCCTTTTATCTAACTAGTAGATAATTATTGAGCCCTCCAACTCATACCCTTAGGATGAATTGAATATTAGTCTATTTTTTTTTTTTTTGAGGTGAGTTCATGAGACATGCAGGCATAAAAAGGAATTTAAACGAAATCCTTATACCAAAGGAATTAGTGTTTTAATTCATAGTAAATAGGAAGAATTGTAAAATAACTCATATCCCTGGTCAGCCTTGGTTTAGTGACTTGCAAGTGATAAGAACAGTTGTCATTGAGGCTTATCTACAAATGACATGTTGCCTCTTCTCCAGGAAAATTGATCCTTTCATTCTAGTTTCTATTTTTTTTAACAATCAAAACATCTTTATTCTCTGTTCAATCAGAAATCTCAGTTCTTGTCCTCTGGCTCATACTATCTTTTTCAGCAATGAATCTCTAATAATATCTCAAGGTTCATGATCAGAAAAAGTAAACAAAATGGAAGTCAATGTATAAGTGCTTTATTTAGTATTCAAGCATAGCCACTATTTAGTCAAGGATGTATGCTGAGACCAATACCTTGGTTGAGCCTTTCTATCTACCTTGGCTGAGTTCTGAGTTTAGAAGCAAAAAATATTTTCAGGGTGTTCTGGATATACAAGTAAGTCCCTATACATATATTTATAAAACACTTAAATGGTTTCTAGCATGGAAAAATGGCAATTATTACTATTAATAATAATAATCATGATGAGGTATTATAAGTCAGGCTACATATGCTGTTATATGAAATAGGCTAGATAGAAAAATAATAAAGGATACTATATGAAAGACAAATGTGTATGACAAGTTATATGATATATATGATTCAGAAATTCAGGAGAAGGAAAAATTACTTTTAAATAGATTCAATAGATAAATGGTTGTGATAAGCACAAGAATATGGGAGGCTATTCTTAGAGTTCTCGTGACTAGGGAGCTGGAAACAGGGCATTAGCAAACATTTTATAAACACGATATGGTTGGTCTGAAAATATTTTTTCCCATCTGGATGGAACATATCTTAGGACAGGGTGACTTGTTTTGGGTGTATGAATGATTAAGATCCTATTTTATTTTATTTTGTTGTTGTTGTTGTTATTGGTTTTGCTATGACTCTGTGGACTTAGATAAAATGGCTGACCTTACCAAATACAAGTTCTCTCTCTCTCTCTCTCTCTCTCTCTCTCTCTCTCTCTCTCTCTCTCTCTCTTTCTCTCTCTCTCTTTCTTCCTCTAATCTTGTCTTCAAGATTGGATACAGCATCGGCATGCTATCGACACTCAGCTCAGATTTACTACATGTGTCAAAACAAGTTTTTGAACATTCTCATTGTTCCAATTCCTAAAGAAGATCCCTTGTCACCTTCTCTTGTTTTATATCTTAGTACCACACTAAATAAACATCTAGGACACTTTCATTAGAGCTTTTTCTGCTCAGAGGTAACTATATAGAGTTGAATGCATTCCATTTATCTTTTCTCTTCTCTTCTCTTCTCTTCTCTTCTCTTCTCTTCTCTTCTCTTCTCTTCTCTTCTCTTCTCTTCTTCTTATTCTTGTTTTTCTTTCTTTTCCTTTTTTCTTTCTTTCCTGTTGCTCTGGTAAGATACCCTGACAAAGTCAACCTGGGGAAAAGGGTGTTTATTTTAGTGCACAATTCCAGGTTGCAGTCCATAACTGAGACAAAGTTACAGGCACTGCCTCTTGAGACAGTTGATCCCATGAAAACCACAGTAAAGGGTAGGGAGGAAAATGAATGCAACTTGATTTATGGCTGTGCTTCTTTCTCCTCTTTTATGCAGTCCAGGATCCAAATGCATAAAATGCCACCAACTACTTTTGTATACACACACTCATACACACACACACACACACACACACACACACACACATACACATATGTCCACCTTACCAATACTTTCCTCCCAGGGAATTAATTTTAAATTGTGTCAAGCTGACAATGAAAACTAATCAAAACATGCTTCATTATGTTTTAAAACAAGATTTTATTTTAATGTTAAATATATATGCATGCAAGTCTCTGTGAGGATCTATGCACATAAACCATAAGTCCGGAAGAGGATGTCAGGACTCCTGGAGCTGTGGTTGTGAGCTAGCTAATTTTTGTGTTGGGAACTAATCTCAGGTGTTCTGTGGTTTCTATGTCATTTCTTCAGCAAATCAACATGTTTTATAAAGAGAATACACATGGTTTGAAGGATAGATTTGGAAAAGCAGAGGGTCTATTATTTTGAAAAGCAAATAAAGTGATGCCAAATTTGGGAGCATGGCTAGTTTACTCATAGCCTTTTCCACTTCAACATATAGGCTTTCATGCATTACTGAAGCACTGTATCTTCATCATTCGACACAGTCGAGGGAGTAAAACTCTGATTAAAGCATAGGAGAGTTATAGCCATGGGCTTACACTCTCAGAGTCCAGGCTCACTATGGCCAAGTTTTCCTTAAGTTTATCTCTGAATGGAGATAGAATAAATTTATTAAAAGAGATACCTGTATTCATTCTTTTCAGACAGTGTTATGGATACTGAGGTATGTTATTTGGATTCTCATTATATGGCTTATGTGATGGAGCATTTACACTTATGTAGTTTATACACATTCTAATAACCTCTAATCATTACTCTCACAAGCAGCTCAACTGGGTAGAGATAATGTTAGAAAACAGAAGACTCATCATACACTGTCGTGCTGTGTGTCCTGATTATGTGTTCATGAGTCTCAAGCTTCATTAACATGTTTGCTTTCTTTCTTTTTGTTTTTTGTTTTTTTTGTTTTGTTTTGTTTTGTTTTTTTTTTTTCAAGACAGGGTTTCTCCATATAGCCCTGGCTGTCCTGGAACTCACTTTGTAGACCAGGCTGGCCTCGAACTCAGAAATCTGCCTGCCTCTGCCTCCCGAGTGCTAGGATTAAAGGCATGCCCCACCAAGCCCGCTCACATGTTTGCTTTCTTAAGAGAGTCAAATGTTGCTGGAGGCATCAAGGCAATAAAAACCACACAAGAACATTGCATAATTAGTCTTGAAATACAAACACACATACACACACACACACACACACACACACAAACACACAAACCACACACACACCACACCCTCTTGAATGTGTCCTGAGCCTGAGCCCATAGGAATCTACATTAGGGATCAACAAATCATGCAGGTTGTAAAATTTACTCTCTGTTATCCTAAGCTTTGTCTCCTCCTTCTTTGACCATAATGAGTGTGACAAGTACTTAAACATGAACATGTTAAAATATCTTTTATTGCTCCAATTAATCTAAGTTCAATAACAAGCTTTCCAATTTTCAAAAATTTAATTGTCTATTGTTACTGCCACAAAGTGGTTTATCACACTGTAAGAGTGAACTGCCATGGCTTTACATGGGACAAATGGAAATTAGATGGATACTTAGGCTTCCTCCTGTCACTGTGCTATGGCAGGAGCCCAGGGAACTGAGTATGCATTAGAATGTTCTCACACTTCAACAAAATCTTTCTGGCATATTCAATAGTGTCTGGGTTTGGTGGCTGATTATGGGATGGATCCACGGGTGGGGTAGTCTCTAGATGGTCCATCCTTTCGCCTTAGATCCAAACTTTGTGTCTGTAACTCCTTTCATGGGTATTTTGTTCCCCATTCTTTTTTTTTTTTTTTTTTTTAGGTATTTTCCTCGTTTACATTTTCAATGCTATCCCAAAGGTCCCCCATACCCACGCCCCCAATCCCCTACCCACCCAATCCCCCTTTTTGGCCCTGGCGTTCCCCTGTACTGGGGCATATAAAGTTTGCAAGTCCAATGGGCCTCTCTTTGCAGTGATGGCCGACTAGGCCATCTTTTGATACATATGCAGCTAAAGACAAGAGCTCCCGGGTACTGGTCAGTTCATATTGTTGTTCCACCTATAGGGTTGCAGTTCCCTTTAGCTCCTTGGGTAATTTCTCTAGCTCCTCCATTGGGGGACGTGTGACCCATCCAATAGCTGACTGTGAGCATCCACTTCTGTGTTTGCTAGGCCCCGGCATAGTTTCACAAGAGAAAGCTATATCTGGGTCCTTTCAGCAAAATCTTGCTAGTGTATGCAATGGTGTCAGCATTTGGAAGCTGATTATGGGATGGATCCCTGGATATGGCAATCACTAGATGGTCCATCCTTTCATCACATCTCCAAATTTTGTCTCTGTAACTCCTTGTATGGGTGTTTTGTTCCCATTTCTAAGAAAGGGTAAAGTGTCCACACTTTGGTCTTTGTTCTTCTTGAATTTCATGCGTTTGGCAAGTTGTATCTTATATCTTGGGTATCCTAAGTTTCTGGGCTAATATCCACTTATCAGTGAGTACATATTGTGCGAGTTCCTTTGTGATTGGGTTACTTCACTCAGGATGATACCCTCCAGGTCCATCCATTTGCCTAGGAATTTCATAAATTCATTTTTTTAATAGCTGAGTAGTATTCCATTGTGTAAATGTACCACATTTTCTGTATCCATTCTTCTGTTGAGGGGCATCTGGGTTCTTTCCAGCTTCTGACTTTTATAAACAAGGCTGCTATGAACATAGTGGAGCATGTGTTCTTCTTACCGGTTGGGACATCTTCTGGATATATGCCCAGGAGAGGTATTGCGGGATCCTCCGGTAGTACTATGTCCAATTTTCTGAGGAACCGCCAGACTGATTTCCAGAGTGGTTGTACAAGCTTGCAATCCCACCAACAATGGAGGAGTGTTCCCCTTTCTCCACATCCTCGCCAGCATCTGCTGTCACCTGAGTTTTTGATCTTAGCCATTCTGACTGGAGTGAAGTGGAATCTCAGGGTTGTTTTGATTTGCATTTCCCTGATCATTAAGGATGTTGGACATTTTTTTTAGGTGCTTCTCTGCTCTAAGGAGGAATGAAGTATCCACCCATTGGTCTTTCCTCTTCTTGATTTTCTTGTGTTTTGCAAATTGTATTTTGGGTGTTCTATGTTTCTGGGCTAATATCCACTTATCAGTGAGTGCATATCTAATGACTTCCTTTGTGATTGGGTTACCTCACTAAGGGTGATAGCCTCAAGATACATCCATTTGTCCCATATGTAGCAGAAGATGGCCTAGTCGGCCATCACTGGGAAGAGAGGCCCCTTGGTATTGCAAACTTTATATGCCCCAGTACAGGAGAATGCCAGGGCATAGAAGCAGGAGTGTGTGGGTAGGGGAGCAGGGCAGAGGGAGGGTATAGGGAACTTTTGGGATAGCATTTGAAATGCATATAAAGAAAGTATCTAATTAAAAAAAAAAGAAAGAAAGAATGTTCTCACACACTTCCAGCACAAAACACCACCAGCCAAGGCTTTAGTATAAAAGTTACTGTGTGCTGAGATGTCTGCTGGTAGGTGATTGAAAGGTTGTTGCAGAGGAGACTGATGCATCACTGTTTTTGATGTTCCTGTTTTTCTTTCTTCCTTCCTTTCCTTCCCCTTCCCCTTCCCCTTCCCCTTCCCCCTCCCCCTCCTCCCTTCCTCCCTCCCTCTCTCCCTCCCTCCTTCCCTCCCTCCCTCCCTCCCTCTCTCCCTCTCTCTCTCTCTCTCTCTCTCTCTCTCTCTCTCTCTCTCTCTCTTTCTTTCTTTTTCCTTTGCATGACTGGAAGATGAAGGTAGCAGCCCTCTGCCTCAGATTAAAGCAATATTATTTTTGCACGTTTTTCAAGGAGGCAAACATTTCCCAGCCACATACTGTAGAATTCCTTCTATTTTGCAACGCAAAATCGAATTACTTGTTTATTCTAAAACCAATTAGAAGTATTATTTTTATGATTCTCTCCCCAGGGCTGGGGACATAGTTGGTTAAATAAAATTACAAACCTGTAAGGTGGGAAATGAAGGCAGTGATTACTGTTGACTGTTGGGTTCTGTTATAAACATACATTTTTTTTTTTAGCTTTCATGGATTTAGTTTCTTATATTTATCCACATTGTTATCAAAGAACACTTGTACAATTTTATACTTTCAGTGTTAACACCTAGGTTGTCTTGATTGTTTTCCCCCACATATTTTTTTATTGAAAATATATTTTTCACTCATACAATGTATCTGAACCACAGTTTCTCCTTCCTCCTTTCCTCCCTTCTCCTACAGATACACTCCACCTCCATTTCTCTTCAGAAAACAGCAGGACACAAAGAGATAACAACCAAATGTGATAAAAACAAGATACAGTGAGACAGGGCAGAAGCCTACATGTTTAGGTTGTACATGCAACCCAGTTGAGAAAGTCCACAGAGCAGGAAAGAGTCAGTGACATACCTTCTCCCACTATTAGAAGTCCCAGAAAACCTTCAAGCTAACAACAACAGCATGTGCACACAGACCAGCTGGGAGCCTGTGGTTAAGTCATTGTGAGCCCACGTGATCCCCACTTAGTTGATTTGGTGGATCCTTTTCTGGTTTCCTCCATCACCTCTGACTCCCACAATCTTTCCTCCTCCTCTTCTGTGAGCTTGTCTCATTTGATTTTTACAACCATTCAAAAAGACAGTATTTTTAAAAATTAAAAATAGATTCATTTTGCACACAATATATCTTGCTTATAGTTACCCTCCTCCCACTCTTTCCAATTCCTCCCCACCCCCTTGGCCTCCTTTCCAGATCTATTCCTTTTCTGTTTCATCCTCTATAAGAAGCTCAAAGTACCTCCTGCCCTTAACCAGTTCACCCAGGCTCTGGACTGCTTAAGCTTGCCCACAAGTACAGGCTAGAAACAAAGCAAGAGAAGACGCAAAGTTTGCTTGCAAAGGAGATGTCCTAACTTAGACACTCCCTGTTCTCCGAGCAGGAGCCAATGCAGTCACCACCTTGGTAGAAAACAAGAAGGCTCAGTTGGTGGTGATTGCCCATGGTGTAGACCCTATTGAACTGGTGATTTTCCTGTCTGCATTGTGTCAAAAGATGGGGGTGCCCTACTGCATCATCAAGGGAAAGGCAAGGCTGGGATGCTTGGCCCACAGGAAACCATGTACCACTGTTGCCTTCACAAAGATTAGTTTGGAAAACAGGGTGCTCTGGCTAATTTGGTAAAAGCTATTAGGACCAATTACAATTACAGATATGATGAGATCTGCCACCACTGGGGAGGCAGCATCCTGGGTCCTTGGTCTGTGGTTTGCATTGCCAAGCTGGAACAGGCAACGGCTAAAGAACTTACAATTAAACTGAGTTAAATGTACACTGTGTTTTGTACATAACTATAATTACAGAATTTAAAAAGAGAAAACAGCAGTGTTCTAAGAGATAGCAAACACCTTAAAAAGCCAGTCACAGTGACACTAGGATGTATCAATCCTAGCACTGTTTCTCAAGATAAATGACATCAGCAGGTAGACTCTAGTTTTGAGACCTATGTTACAAACACAAAGACAGTTTTTTAAATATTTATCTTAAATATTATAAGACAGAGAAAGTTGCTTTGTAAAATAGATATTCTGAGAAAGTTCTTTATGTGTTTCTCCTAAACAGATAACTGAAGTCTTAGATGCATGAATATGTAAGATTTAAAACATCATATGCAACACTGTATTCTACAAAGTGGTTAGTTGTCGTGACAGAATCTCTGACGGTTTTAGTTGGTAAGCATTATATGGTGTATACAGCCCAGGAAGGGGAGGTTCACAGGACTCAACTTTGATGGCATGATCAAAAAGGAGTAGAACATCCAGATATTAAGGAAAATATAATTTATTAATGAAATTGAAGATGTATGGACTTACTTGAATAAAAGGTAAAGAGTACTTTATGCCTTAGGGTCATGTATAATTTGATAACTTAAAATGATTTTTACAACTATGTGTTTTGAAATGCTTTTATTTCTATGTGTGCCACAATCACATATATGTAAACTAAAATAAGTCATTCAAATGACTTCACTCTAATCTATATCTAAATTATACCTTATCTAGTCTGTCATATAATAATAGTCGGGACTTTGGACATTGAATGTGTTCACATTTTCCACTATATGGTTTGAACTCCTTTTATTTCTATGTGTCCCACAATCACATATGAACATTCAAACTAAAATAAGTTGTTCAAATGATTTCACACCAATCAATAATCTATATCTAAGTTATATTTTATCTGGTCTGTCATATAATTATACTTGAAACTTTGGACATTGAAAATGTCCACATGTGGAGTTTTTCTATGCCCTTTAGAAAAACTGATGGGGAAAATTTTAATCCTGACCCAGGGTTTCTACTTCTCCTTTTGTTAATTTAGTTCCTAGATAAAAGATACACACATTTTTATTTACAATAAGCCTTAAATAGCATAAAGAGCTGTGCAGATATCAACCTCCTATGCTGTTAAACTATACCTTTCTATCAATAACCCTGAGTTATCACTATGTTTCATCTGGACTACTCTTAACACCAATTGGCCAGCCCTCAGGGCCATATTTTCATGAATCACCTAACTCATGACAGCTTTTTTTTTCCTCCTTCAATATCTACCTCTCCTCATGGTCTTCCTCTGAACTCTAGCACAGGAAGCCTAAACCCTATCTATCTTCTTCCATCTATCTTCTTCCTATCTTTTTCCCAGCTATTGGCTATCAATACCAGTATTAACATAAAAATATGAGCAACATCAGGCTAACACGCTACAGGAAACTCTTGACTCCCTTTCTTTTTTATAGACAAAGAGAAGCTTTTATTGTATGATGAAGAAATTCTAGTCCATTGGAAATGATGCCTTCTTCATTGCAGTGGATCAATAACAGGAGAAGAGTGGTTCCTTCCAGGTGGGTGTGTTAGCCTTAGACAATGTTTTAGTTGATGTAATTGACCTTTGTGACAGGAACTTGGAACATTTTTTCTATAAAAATGGAATTTGATTAAAAGATTTGATCTAGGGACACTGACTTAAAACAGGTTTTTCTCTATCAGTTTCTAGCTGTGTAACTTTCAAAAAGTAGCAATTTTTGCTAAGGCTTGGTTACTTCTTTGGGGAAATGAAGTAATGCAGAAAGTCAAATGATGAGATTATTATGAAAATGAAATGAAATCTTACATATTAGAGCTTAAAATACATTATTACTCACAGAGTCTTTGTTTTATGATTTACAAGAGAAAATAATCAAGAAAAAGCTTAGAGTAATGACAGTAAAGAATTATAAAAATTTTCTTTATTTTTTTACATATTTATGAACATTATAATCTCTGTTTAAGACTTTTAGGATGCTGACAAAAAGCTGCATCTTTTATTGTGTTTTCAATTCTTTTGTTATTTACAAATGGTTTACAGAAAATTAATTTTGTTGGAGATATTAGATATTTGTTGGAGATATTACGATGTGTTTTTAAAAGTCCTGTTTGTTTAGTAGATGAAAAGTGACAATATACAAAAACACCCATCAGAGCCAGGTATGACGACATATGCCTGGAATCCTTTTCAGAGTTGATTCAGAAACCCAAGACAGGACAAGTCCCTTCCGCTCGACTCGAGCCCCGGGCTTCCTTGCCAGCAGAGTCTTGCCCAACACCCGCAAGGGCCCACACGGGACTCCCCACGGGATCCTAAGACCTCCGGTGAGTGGAACACAGCGCCTGCCCCAATCCAATCGCGCAGAACTTGAGACTGCGGTACATAGGGAAGCAGGCTACCCGGGCCTGATCTGGGGCACAAGTCCCTTCCGCTCGACTCGAGACTCGAGCCCCGGGCTACCTTGCCAGCAGAGTCTTACCCAACACCCGCAAGGGCCCACACGGGACTCCCCACGGGAACCTGAGACCTCTGGTGAGTGGAACACAGCGCCTGCCCCAATCCAATCGCGCGGAACTTGAGACTGCAGTACATAGGGAAGCAGGCTACCCGGGCTTGATCTGGGGCACAAACCCCTTCCACTCCACTCGAGCCCCGGGCTACCTTGCCAGCTGAGTCGCCTGACACCCGCAAGGGCCCACACAGGATTCCACACGTGATCCTAAGACCTCTAGTGAGTGGAACACAACTTCTGCCAGGAGTCTGGTTCGAACACCAGATATCTAGGTACCTGCCTTGCAAGAAGAGAGCTTGCCTGCAGAGAATACTCTGCCCACTGAAACTAAGGAGAGTGCTACCCTCCAGGTCTGCTCATAGAGGCTAACAGAGTCACCTTAAGAACAAGCTCTTAACAGTGACAACTAAAACAGCTAGCTTCAGAAATTACCAGATGGCGAAAGGCAAACGTAAGAATCCTACTAACAGAAATCAAGACCACTCACCATCATCAGAACGCAGCACTCCCACCCCACCTAGTCCTGGGCACCCCAACACAACCGAAAATCTAGACCCAGATTTAAAAACATTTCTCATGATGATGATGGAGGACATCAAGAAGGACTTTCATAAGTCACTTAAAGAATTACAGGAGAGCACTGCTAAAGAGTTACAGGCCCTTAAAGAAAAGCAGGAAAACACAGCCAAACAGGTAGAAATAATTAAAGAAAAACAGGAAAACACATCCAAACAGGTGATGGAAATGAACAAAACCATACTAGAACTAAAAGGGGAAGTAGACACAATAAAGAAAACCCAAAGCGAGGCAACGCTGGAGATAGAAACCCTAGGAAAGAGATCTGGAACCATAGATGCGAGCATCAGCAACAGAATACAAGAAATGGAAGAGAGAATCTCAGGTGCAGAAGATTCCATAGAGAACATCGACACAACAGTCAAAGAAAATACAAAATGCAAAAGGATCCTAACTCAAAACATCCAGGTAATCCAGGACACAATGAGAAGACCAAACCTACGGATAATAGGAATTGATGAGAATGAAGATTTTCAACTTAAAGGGCCAGCTAATATCTTCAACAAAATAATAGAAGAAAACTTCCCAAACATAAAAAAAGAGATGCCCATGATCATACAAGAAGCATACAGAACTCCAAATAGACTGGACCAGAAAAGATATTCCTCCCGACACATAATAATCAGAACAACAAATGCACTAAATAAAGATAGAATATTAAAAGCAGTAAGGGAGAAAGGTCAAGTAACATATAAAGGAAGGCCTATCAGAATTACACCAGACTTTTCACCAGAGACTATGAAAGCCAGAAGAGCCTGGACAGATGTTATACAGACACTAAGAGAACACAAATGCCAGCCCAGGCTACTATACCCGGCCAAACTCTCAATTACCATAGATGGAGAAACCAAAGTATTCCACGACAAAACCAAATTCACACAATATCTTTCCACGAATCCAGCCCTTCAAAGGATAATAACAGAAAAGAAGCAATACAAGGACGGAAATCACGCCCTAGAACAACCAAGAAAGTAATCATTCGACAAACCACAAAGAAGACAGCCACAAGAACAGAATGCCAACTCTAACAACAAAAATAAAAGGAAGCAACAATTACTTTTCCTTAATATCTCTTAATATCAATGGACTCAATTCCCCAATAAAAAGACATAGACTAACAGACTGGCTACACAAACAGGACCCAACATTCTGCTGCTTACAGGAAACCCATCTCAGGGAAAAAGACAGACACTACCTCAGAGTGAAAGGCTGGAAAACAATTTTCCAAGCAAATGGACTGAAGAAACAAGCTGGAGTAGCCATTTTAATATCGGATAAAATCGACTTCCAACCCAAAGTTATCAAAAAAGACAAGGAGGGACACTTCATACTCATCAAAGGTAAAATCCTCCAAGAGGAACTCTCAATTCTGAATATCTATGCACCAAATGCAAGGGCAGCCACATTCATTAGAGACACTTTAGTAAAGCTCAAAGCATACATTGCACCTCACACAATAATAGTGGGAGACTTCAACACACCACTTTCTTCAAAGGACAGATCGTGGAAACAGAAACTAAACAGGGACATAGTGAAACTAACAGAAGTTATGAAACAAATGGACCTGACAGATATCTACAGAACATTTTATTCTAAAACAAAAGGATATACCTTCTTCTCAGCACCTCACGGGACCTTCTCCAAAATTGACCATATAATTGGTCACAAAACAGGCCTCAATAGATACAAAAATATTGAAATTGTCCCATGTATCCTATCAGACCACCATGGCCTAAGACTGATCTTCAATAACAACATAAATAATGGAAAGCCAACATTCACGTGGAAACTGAATAACACTCTTCTCAATGATACCTTGGTCAAGGAAGGAATAAAGAAAGAAATTAAAGACTTTTTAGAGTTTAATGAAAATGAAGCCACAACGTACCCAAACCTATGGGACACAATGAAAGCATTTCTAAGAGGGAAACTCATAGCTCTGAGTGCCTCCAAGAAGAAACGGGAGACAGCACATACTAGCAGCTTGACAACACATCTAAAAGCCCTAGAAAAAAAGGAAGCAAATTCACCCAAGAGGAGTAGACGGCAGGAAATAATCAAACTCAGGGGTGAAATCAACCAAGTGGAAACAAGAAGAACTATTCAAAGAATTAACCAAACGAGGAGTTGGTTCTTTGAGAAAATCAACAAGATAGATAAACCCTTAGCTAGATTCACTAAAGGGCACAGGGACAAAATCCTAATTAACAAAATCAGAAATGAAAAGGGAGACATAACAACAGATCCTGAAGAAATCCAAAACACCATCAGATCCTTCTACAAAAGGCTATACTCAACAAAACTGGAAAACCTGGACGAAATGGACAAATTTCTGGACAGATACCAGGTACCAAAGTTGAATCAGGATCAAGTTGACCATCTAAACAGTCCCATATCACCTAAAGAAATAGAAGCAGTTATTAATAGTCTCCCAACCAAAAAAAGCCCAGGACCAGATGGGTTTAGTGCAGAGTTCTATCAGACCTTCAAAGAAGATCTAATTCCAATTCTGCACAAACTATTTCACAAAATAGAAGTAGAAGGTACTCTACCCAACTCATTTTATGAAGCCACTATTACTCTGATACCTAACCACAGAAAGATCCAACAAAGATAGAGAACTTCAGACCAATTTCTCTTATGAATATCGATGCAAAAATCCTCAATAAAATTCTCGCTAACCGAATCCAAGAACACATTAAAGCAATCATCCATCCTGACCAAGTAGGTTTTATTCCAGGGATGCAGGGATGGTTTAATATACGAAAATCCATCAATGTAATCCATTATATAAACAAACTCAAAGACAAAAACCACATGATCATCTCATTAGATGCAGAAAAAGCATTTGACAAGATCCAACACCCATTCATGATAAAAGTTTTGGAAAGATCAGGAATTCAAGGCCCATACCTAAACATGATAAAAGCAATCTACAGCAAACCAGTAGCCAACATCAAAGTAAATGGAGAGAAGCTGGAAGCAATCCCACTAAAATCAGGGACTAGACAAGGCTGCCCACTTTCTCCCTACCTTTTCAACATAGTGCTTGAAGTATTAGCCAGAGCAATTCGACAACAAAAGGAGATCAAGGGGATACAAATTGGAAAAGAGGAAGTCAAAATATCACTTTTTGCAGATAATATGATAGTATATATAAGTGACCCTAAAAATTCTACCAGAGAACTCCTAAACCTGATAAACAGCTTCGGTGAAGTAGCTGGATATAAAATAAACTCAAACAAGTCAATGGCCTTTCTCTATACAAAGAATAAACAGGCTGAGAAAGAAATTAGGGAAACAACACCCTTCTCAATAGTCACAAATAATATAAAATATCTTGGCGTGACTCTAACTAAGGAAGTGAAAGATCTGTATGATAAAAACTTCAAATCTCTGAAGAAAGAAATTAAGGAAGATCTCAGAAGATGGAAAGATCTCCCATGCTCATGGATTGGCAGGATCAACATTGTAAAAATGGCTATCTTGCCAAAAGCAATCTACAGATTCAATGCAATCCCCATCAAAATTCCAACTCAATTCTTCAACGAATTGGAAGGAGCAATTTGCAAATTTGTCTGGAATAACAAAAAACCTAGGATAGCAAAAAGTCTTCTCAAGGATAAAAGAACTTCTGGCGGAATCACCATGCCAGACCTAAAGCTTTACTACAGAGCAATTGTGATAAAAACTGCATGGTACTGGTATAGAGACAGACAAGTAGACCAATGGAATAGAATTGAAGACCCAGAAATGAACCCACACACCTATGGTTACTTGATCATCGACAAGGGAGCTAAAACCATCCAGTGGAAGAAAGACAGCATTTTCAACAATTGGTGCTGGCACAACTGGTTGTTATCGTGTAGAAGAATGCGAATCGATCCATACTTATCTCCTTGTACTAAGGTCAAATCTAAGTGGATCAAGGAACTTCACATAAAACCAGAGACACTGAAACTTATAGAGGAGAAAGTGGGGAAAAGCCTTGAAGATATGGGCACAGGGGAAAAATTCCTGAACAGAACAGCAATGGCTTGTGCTGTAAGATCGAGAATTGACAAATGGGACCTAATGAAACTCCAAAGTTTCTGCAAGGCAAAAGACACCGTCAATAAGACAAAAAGACCACCAACAGATTGGGAAAGGATCTTTACCTATCCTAAATCAGATAGGGGACTAATATCCAACATATATAAAGAACTCAAGAAGGTGGACTTCAGAAAATCAAATAACCCCATTAAAAAATGGGGCTCAGAACTGAACAAAGAATTCTCACCTGAGGAATACCGAATGGCAGAGAAGCACTTGAAAAAATGTTCAACATCCTTAATCATCAGGGAAATGCAAATCAAAACAACCCTGAGATTCCACCTCACACCAGTCAGAATGGCTAAGATCAAAAATTCAGGTGACAGCAGATGCTGGCGTGGATGTGGAGAAAGAGGAACACTCCTCCATTGTTGGTGGGAGTGCAGGCTTGTACAACCACTCTGGAAATCAGTCTCGCGGTTCCTCAGAAAACTGGACATAGTACTACCGGAGGATCCAGCAATACCTCTCCTGGGCATATATCCAGAAGATGCCCCAACAGGTAAGAAGGACACATGCTCCACTATGTTCATAGCAGCCTTATTTATAATAGCCAGAAGCTGGAAAGAACCTAGATGCCCCTCAACAGAGGAATGGATACAGAAAATGTGGTACATCTACACAATGGAGTACTACTCAGCTATTAAAAAGAATGAATTTATGAAGTTCCTAGCCAAATGGATGGACCTGGAGGGCATCATCCTGAGTGAGGTAACACATTCACAAAGAAACTCACACAATATGTATTCACTGATAAGTGGATATTAGCCCCAAACCTAGGATACCCAAGATATAAGATATAATTTGTTAAACACATGAAACTCAAGAAGAATGAAGACTGAAGTGTGGACACTATGCCCCTCCTTAGATTTGGGAACAAAACACCCATGGAAGGAGTTACAGAGACAAAGTTTGGAGCTGAGATGAAAGGATGGACCATGTAGAGACTGCCATATCCAGGGATCCACCCCATAATCAGCATCCAAACGCTGACACCATTGCATACACTAGCAAGATTTTATTGAAAGGACCCAGATGTAGCTGTCTCTTGTGAGACTATGCCGGGTCCTAGCAAACACAGAAGTGGATGCTCACAGTCAGCTAATGGATGGATCATAGGGCTCCCAATGGAGGAGCTAGAGAAAGTAGCCAAGGAGCTAAAGGGATCTGCAACCCTATAGGTGGAACAACATTATGAACTAACCAGTACCCCGGAGCTCTTGACTCTAGCTGCATATATATCAAAAGATGGCCTAGTCGGCCATCACTGGAAAGAGAGGCCCATTGAACTTGCAAACTTTATATGCCCCAGTACAGGGGAACACCAGGGCCAAAAAGGGGGAGTGGGTGGGCAGGGGAGTGGGGGTGGGTGGATATGGGGGACTTTTGGTATAGCATTGGAAATGTAAATGAGTTAAATACCTAATAAAAAATGAAAAAAAAAAAAAAAAAAAAAAAAAGAAACCCAAGACAGGAGAACTGAGAGTTTGAACCTTCACTCAAAAAAACAAAGACAATATTAACAACAACAAAAAAAAATTCACATTTCTCATCTAGACAGATTTGAAAATATGGGAACACATGAAAAGTTACAGGGATATTTGCAAACATTCTGTAAGTTTTATGGACATATATATGGAAGGAATACATTTAAATTAAGTTCATATTCTACTTTCAAGCCTAACCACAACAGGACCAACTGTAAATAAGACTCTTTTAGAGAACATATTTTCACCATTACACTTCTATGATTTCTTATATTCTAGTCAGCTGATATATATATTTAGAACATATTTAACCAGAAGAGCACAATCATAGTGTGCACAGTGTTTTGCCATTTTGTGTGTGTGTGTGTGATTTGAATTTTTATTTCCACGTTTTTCTCCAAAAAATTATCTCCTCCAAAGATTCCCCTTTAAAAAGTTCTTCTCGGTTTCTTTTTCTTTCTTTATTAGATATTTTCTTCATTTACATTTCAAATGCTATCCCCTTTCCTAGTTTCTTCTCCTAAATTCTCCTATACCCTCCCCCCACCCTGCTCCCAAACTCGCCCACTCCTGCTTCCTGGCCCTGGCATTCCCCTGTACTGGGGCATATGATCTTCACAAGACCAAGGGCCTCTCCTTCCATTGATGGCTGACTTGGCCATCCTCTGCTACATATGCAACTAGAAACACAGCTCTGGGGGTACTAGTTAGTACATACTGTTGCTCCTTCTATAGGGTTGCAGATCCCTTTAGCTCCTTGGTTACTTTCTCTAGCTCCTTAATTGGGGGCTCTGTGTTCCACCCAATAGATGATTGTGAGCATCCACTTCTGTATTTGCCAAGCACTGGCATAGCCTCACAAGGAATAGCTATAATAGGGTCCTGTCAGGAAAGTCTTGCTGGCATATGCAATAGTGTCTGGGTTTGGTGGTTGTTTATGGGATAGTTTTTCGGGTGAGGCAGATTCTGGATGGTCCTTCCTTCCATCTCAGCTCCAAACTTTGTCTCTGTAACTCCTTCCATGGGTATTTTCTTCCCCATTCTAAGAAAGAATGAAGTATCCACACTTTGGTCTTCGTTCTTCTTGAGTTTCATGTGTTTTGCAAATTGTATCTTGGGTATTCTAAGTTTCTGGGCTAATATCCACTTATCAGGGAGTGCCTATCATGTGTGTCCTTTTGTGATTGGGTTACCTCACTCAGTTAGGATGACATCCTCCAGATCCATCCATTTGCCTAAGAATTTCATAAATTCATTGTTTTTAATAGCTGAGTAGTACTTCATTGTGTAAATGTACCACATTTTCTGTATCCATTCCTCTGTTGAGGGGCATCTGGGTTCTTTCCAGCTTCTGGCTATTATAAATAAGGCTGCTATGAACATAGTGGAGCACATATCCTTATTACAAGTTGGAACATCTTCTGGGTATATACCCAGGGTGAGGTATTGCTGATCTTCTGGTAGTACTATGTCCAATTTTCTGAAGACCCGCAAGGCTGATTTCCAGAGTGTTTGTACCAGCTTGCAATCCCACCAGAAATGGAGGGATCTTCCTCTTTCTCCACATCCTCGCCAGCATCTGCTGTCACCTGAATATTTGATCTTAGCCATTCTGACTGGTGTGAGGTAGAATCTCAGGGTTGTTTTGATTTGCATTTCCCCGATAATGATTAAGGATGTTGAACATTTTTTCAGGTGCTTCTCAGCCATTTGGTATTCCTCAGTTGAGAATTCTTTGTTTATCTCTTTACCCCATTTTTTTAGTAGGGTTATTTGCCATTCTAAGTGCAGAGTAGATCATATTCACCAGAGTTAAATTTCCCAAAGATTAACCTGCAATGAGTGACATTAGTATGAAAGATATAAAATACTTTTGTACATATTTTCCTTCATAGATCCTACTGAAAGAAACACTTATAACCCCCAATAGGAAAGTGGGAGACTTTCCTTATTGTCTTTGGTCAATAACTGGTGGCTTTGTGCTATCAACTCCCATGAGCAAAATGTATAAAAGAAAAATTATACTTTAAAATAATATTCCATTAGTTCTTGGACTTTTTTTTTAAATCCACTTTTGTCTGTTGGAAAATTAAAGGAGAAGAAAAATAGCACCAAATAGATTAAGATGATTTTCAGATTATAAACATTTTCTGGGAATGGATTCAAACTAATTCAAATAGGGAGCACAGAGAACAAGCAGGTCCCAAGGACAACTGGCTAAAACTAAATTGCAGGGTTAGGTTAATTGGTATGGGCAGGAAGGCTACCTATCAGGTTTAAGCAGGGAGCGTGTCTAAATAATGCTGAGAAAATTGAGTTAGAGAGTGTACACACAACACTTAGGAACCATGATGATTGCATTTCTGCTTAAAGCACAGATCTAGCTAAAGGAAATCATTTTCCTATTTATTCACATGTGCAAGAGAGAGAGGACATCTAGAATTAAATCTGAAGGCAGACTCAAGAGTCTGAGCCGGTTGTCTGCAACTCTAATACAATAATGCTTTTTGCAGATCTTTTTAAAGCTGTTTCTACTTAGTTAACTTCTCACTTATGTCAGATAAAATTTAAACAGTGGAAGTGCATAAACTCAAGTGTGGAAGGTTGGGGAATGCAAACATAATCAGTTTTCTTAAATTTTGTATATAATCTTCGTGGCAGTCAAAGTTGATTTTATAAATGTTTCTGTTTATTTTTTTTCATTTTCTGTTTGTAAAGGGGTATATATCTGATGCTGCCACTCTTGAAACCTGATGCCTTTATCTTCAAAAAGACTGAATGTTTTTGCCTAGACAAAAGGTTGTATCGAGGATTTTGTTTCCTGTTATTCTAAAAAAGATAGAGAAAAAATAGGATGTATTCAAATAATCAAATGCCATTGCTTCAAGTCCTTCAGCTATATAAATAATTACTTCTTATGTGAATCTGAGAATTTCCAAATCAACTCTGAACCATGAAGAGCACAGGTCAGGGCCTATGGAAGTTTTTGTTTATCTGTTTGTTTGAAACAACAGAAATAATTTCTAGATCCTTTGAAGGAAAGAAAAGAAAAACTCATAGAGGAAAGAAGTGGGTGCTCAAAGCCAAGGTTCAGAAGGGATAATTTTTGCTTTTTCATCTCATGATCAAATCAATAAGAGTATGTTTGGGGCCACTTGAGGTCTAATTTGAGAACTTACCTATGGTCCTTAGCAAATTGCAAAGCATTATTATGTGTCCTTTCCTCTATCTAGCCTGTTATCTTGGTCATGGTGTGCAACGCTACTTTAATGCATTTAATATCTCATGGGAGATATTCTTAATGAGAAGAGGCATTAAGTTTTGTACACATTTACAGATATTCTAATACATACATACATACATACATACATACATACATACATACATACTATTATTTAGCATTCATAAAATACATTGGAAAAATTATTCCTTTAAAGAGATCCAAAGTCCAATATCTGTTATGCTACAAAATAGTCATAGACAATGACTTGACAATCCAGATTTTTAAAGCTAGAATCACATCAGAGCACAACTTCTAGAATCTATATATTCTATGACTTTAAACTTGACAAAAACTGTACTTTGTAAATTTTTTTTTGAAAGGAATAATCTACAAAATAATAAAGGAATAATCTATCAAAAATCTTTTAAAAGATTTGTTGATATTAGTATAACCCTTAAAAATGAATCTAGTGATGAACCATGTATGTATAAAGATCTCCCCAGGTTGTCCTGTTGTCATTCAGACTTAAACCATGACTTTTTCCAAGATAGGATATAGAATACAAAGAGTGTCCTGGGTAACTCCATTATTTTTCTATTTTGGGTGGTAGCAGTGTATCCCTCCAAACTTCATGTTGCAACTTCCTACAAATTGTGATATTAAAGGATACAGTGGGGTTGGAGGGTGGAGACCTAATGACATCTCTCTCAGGATAGCATCCATCCCTCACAAAAGAGCCTGAGCAATTGGCTTGGAACACAGTGAGGACAGTGTTCAAGGATGTAATCTTGGAAGCACACACGTGATCTCCAGTAACCATAAAACCCACTTACTCTTTGATCCTGGACTTTCCAGTATTCAAATCAGCAAAGGAAAAAAACCACTATAGTTTATTATTTATTCATTCACAAATATTTTTCTATAGAAGTACAAGAAAACTAAGACCATTCTATCAATACTGATTTTTTATGCCTTTTCATTTATTTAATCCTTTTACTTTTATTGGTGTTTACGTCTAAGGATATATACCTTCCACTTTATCTATCATACAATGGTTTGAGATCAGGTTGTCATATTCAAAGAGTTGGTTCCCTTAGCTTCATGGAAGTTGAGGGAAAACAAAGTGAGGAATTAAATATAAACTGGGTGTGTGTTTACTGAGATGCCAGGCTTTCTCTTTATGCTGTTGCTTTTCATTATTTCTCTTACTTTTATTTGAAATTACTTTCAAGGTTGGCATCCGAGCATGCACAGTTTAATCTTCTAAATGAGAAACTCCATATTTTATTAAATGAAAAATACGCATGGTTTTCTACCTGAATTACTGTGACTATGAATGAATTTTGCTAGAATGCAAATTAATGTCATTACACTAATTTCTATGCAAATGTCTCAAAGTTGGCAATTTTTATTTTGCGTATAACTCATTGAATGCTCAGTCATGCAGAAAGGAATGTGAGTTGATACCACAGCAAAACCAAAGTGGGACAAAATGGTAATTTCCTAAAAGTAAAGCTAAATCCCTAAAGTTTAAATTAAGAGATGAGTACCATAAATCTGTGTGATTTGGGCAGTATCCCACTATCCAATTCTGAGCCATGGTTAACAGGATATCAGGTCTCCTATGCTTTGCCATTGCCTTCTTGGGCATTTCCCTTGCCATGTTTGATACTGTAGCTCTTCATCAGTGTTCTTGGATGAAGAAAACCAAAACTGATTGTGTTTAATTAATATAGCACAAACTTATATAGCTAGAAGCTGTGTTCAAACTGAATTAGAGACTTGTTCGTTAATAAAATTAGTAATGTTACTGATCAGTCACTGCTTCTGTCATTTTAAGGAGAAAGGAATTTATTCCCTCTACCCTTTATAAAAACCTATTTGATGAAGAAAATAGACTAAGTAATACATCCATGTCACCACCACTGAAGCTTAAGATAGCTAATGTTTCCCAGATCTTATGGTGGAAGTAAGCCATTTAGAATGTAGGGGAACTCTAAACATTAGTGAACCTTCTGTGTTGTAAAACTGAATTGCAGAAGCTGTCATTCGTAGAGGAGTTCGTGGAAGACAAATATCCTGTAGTCATAGAAATGGCATAGTCTGAAATATATTTGTACAGGGCTTGAGGAAATTTTTTCTTCATTCTAATTTCCATTACTTGAACTCCTTAAATGTCTTAAATGCACCTGTGACACATTCACTGATGCCTGTACGCCCCATACACAAATACACAATATTTATACATCATTCTTTTTTTTAATTTTAAATTTTATTTTAATTAGGTATTTTCTTCATTTACATTTCAAATGCTATCCCAAAAGTCTCCCATACCCCCCCCCCCACTCCCACTTCTTGGCCCTGGAGTTCCCCTGTACTGAGGCACATAAAGTTTGCAAGTCTAATGGGCCTCTCTTTCCACTGATGGCTGACTAGGCCATCTTCTGATACATATGCAGTTAGAGACACGAGCTCTGGGGGTACTGGTTAGTTCATATTGTTGTTTATACATCATTCTTACACATGTGTATGCACTCATACAGAAGACATATTTGAAAAAAATGCTTCTATTAAACTTCTAAATCCACTAACTTTATATAGTGGTACTTTCTTGGACCCTCCTACTATATAATTAAAAGCACAGATACTCATATATTTTAAAGCTCAGGCCTTTAGCATGGAAGCCCTCCCCAGCTACTTGAAATCAAGTACTTCTGGCCTACATACTACCATGTGGCTAGAACTTCCTCTTTACCTGCTCTGACCATCCAACCACCTGGATGGATCTCTCACACATTCTGATTTCTTCTCCCTTTGTCATCATTCTCTGCATGTAAGTTACACCCATAACTTCCTGCTCACCTATTGGTCATTAGCTCTTTATTAAATCCAGTTATAGAATGACTTAAGAAAGTGAAGAATGAGCAAATATTTACATATCTTGTCACTTCTGGCAGTGCCAGCATGACAGTTGGCAATTGAGAACACAGGGACACACTTTTAATAGCCAGTTGATTGAATATGTGTGGAGGTAGACTTGATAGAATATGTGTGGAGGTAGACTGCCTTATATGGTCTCCAGCAGAAGGTGTAGCCTAGATTAAAGGTGAGTGCCACCACACCTTTAATCCCAGATGACCTCGAACTCAGAGATCTCCCTGTCTTAATCTTCTGGAATCCATAGCCACTCTGCCTTAAGATCTCCATACCAAGATCCAGGTCAGAAACTTCTATCTCCCAGCCTCCAGATTAGTGTCACTGGTGAGCCTTCCAATTCTGGATTCTAGTTCATTCCAGATATAGTCAAGTTGACAACCAGGAATAGACACTATAACCTCTATGGGTGTAAGAAAAGAACACAGCTCTGATGACATGTTGATTTGGCCTACTGAAACCTTGAACTAAAAACTAGTAAATTGAAAGCATACCCAAACCTTTAATTTACAGAGATGTCATGGAATGAATCTGTGTGTTTTAAGCCCTTAAATATGTAGAGATTAGTTTTGACATCATTAGACAACAAATATAAGTAGTTCAAAGGTGACTGAAATATGGAGTGAACCTTATATTCATCATTCTTATTATTATTTAGCAGAAGGAGCAGGGAAAACAACATGCCAATACCAAGTGTCCTGAGTATGGAGACTGACAAATAGGAAGGGTTTTTGGATAAAACATCACCTGAATTAGGGAGTGATTTGAAAGCTATTAAATGTATTTTAGCTAGGCTTCACTTTATAATATTGCTCCTCATAACTTTTCATCCTAAAGCGATCTCTCCATGTAGAACAACATTGCCATAATTTCTAAATCAAAAATATTATTATTATGTATCTGTAAGAGAACTAATAAAAAGAACAATAATTTTGGATTTCTATTGATTGGTGAAGTGAGCAAAATACGTTCTCAGATCCATAGATTCCTCCCCAAACATAAATAGAACTCTTATTGGTATTATTTTGTCAATGAATATGCAGACAGCTGAAAAAGTAAAGTATACTCAGTATTTTCCTCTTCTTCAAACTATAGTTTTATTTTAAACAATGTCAGTATTTGTTTTTGTTTGTCACTATACAATTACAAACATTTAAGAAGGTTTAACTTAAAAATAAAGAACCATCACATGAGAGAGAGCAAGAGAGAAAGCTCATGCCCTACACTGACCAGAGACCTGGGGTAGAACCAAACAGGACTGTCTAAATAATGAATGCATACATACATACATACATACATACATACATATATACATACATACATACATATCAATGAAATAATTCTTTCTGTTATAGTCATAGATGAGTGCCTTGTCCAGTTCTCATCAGAGAGGCTTTTTCAGACAGCATATGGGAATGGGTACAGAGAGCCACAGCCATACATTGTGAAGAGAGAGAATCTAAATTGATGATCAACATCAGGATCCTCCCCTTGGAGGTTGAGAAACCCCTTAAAAGAGGAGGAGGAAGACTATAAGAGTCAGAGAGAATAGAGGACACCAAGAGAATGTGGTCCACTGAATCAACTAAGCAGGGCTCATATCCACTTAAATTGATGAAAACAGCAATCATGGAGCCTGCATGGGTGTTCACCAGGTCCTCTGCATATAAGTTAAGGCTGTTAGCTTGGTGTTTTATGGAGCTTCTAACAGTGAGAACAGGTGTGTTCTGGACTGTTTTTCCTACTCTTGTGACTATTTCTCCTCCTGGGTTGCCTTGTACAGACTTGATAGAAAACATTTTACTTGGCCTATTGTATATTGTTTTATTATGTTTCACTGTTGACTCTTGGTAACCTGCTCTTTTCTGAAGAGAAATAGAATGGAAGTGAAACTGGAAGAGAGGGGAGGTGAGGGAACAGGGAGGTGTTAAAGGAAAGAAAGCTGTGGTTGGGATTCATTGTGTGAGAGAAGAATGTGTTTTCAATAAAAAAAAAATAATAAAATTGCAACCAAGTAGTAACAGATGGGTTGAATTATTGGCAAGTTGACATTTGTTTTTTTAGTCTCCCATGATAAGAAGGTAAAAACTTGTAACACTTACTGTTGTATTTTAACAGAACCAGTTTGATGCATGTGAAATGCCAAGGAAAGCCAAATTAGAATCTCTCCACTGTACAATTTAAAAAGTTGGAAAAGAGAAAACATCATGATGTGTAAGCTTGATATTCCAATGTTCATTAAGATGGATATAGGACTAAGCATAATGTAGCTTTGTTTTTACTATATTTGACTCATCATCTGAGGATATATGTCAAAGGCAGAAACACTGCAAAATTTATTAGTGGATTATGAAAGAACTAGAGTACTACATACTAATTACCATGTGAGGTACTATGTGCACACAGCTGTTTAGCAGTTGGTATGAGGACAATGGCTTGTGTCTAGAAGTGAATGCAAGCATCATTTCCATGCCATGTTCTGAAAACACACAACAAACTGCTTTGGAGTGGGGATCACATTTTGTCCTTGGCCCTTAGAATCTGGGCCTGGCTAAGAGATGTGTTCAGGCTCAAAAAGCTATAGGTTTAGTATAAGTTATGCTACATGGAGATGTGATAGTGTCAGCAGGAAAGTGGACAGTGCATCTGGCAACTGACCTGACAGTGTTTACGTGTAAGCTTATATTTTTCGAAACCTACTTTAAAAGGGGTTTTTTTTTTTTTTTAATGCTTTTACCTCCCATATAGAGTGGATCGACCAAAGGTGTAAGTGTGTGTGTGTGTGTGGGGGGGGGGAGGGGGAAGATGACTAATAGGTCAAGGAGAACATGGACCTGTTTAGAAGTAGTTCATTGGGACAATTCCAATCTTTGTTGTCAGCAGGCCTGTCCATTAGCAAAACACGAAACTTGAAGGAGCAACAGCATATTGATCCAGAAGAAACCATGAGGTTCCAGTAACCATTAGTCCACTGAAGCAGCAAGAAGCAGCCAGAACACTACCAGAAGTTCTTTGGTGTGTTTCTATGATTATTTCAGAACTCTGTCTCATAAAAAAGCATTAAGAATTGCCCAGGTAGGAGAAAGGAAGTGGGGTTTGTGGGGAGAGGATATAAAAGAGGGGACTGGGAGGAAAAGGGTGCTGCAAAAAGGATGTAAAGAGAAGAAATAAATAAATAAATTGGAGAAAGAGCAGCAATAATATTGGTTGAACTCTGGATCATATTTTTCTATAGCCTCACAGGTAGTGAGATTTCCAAAGCAGAGAAAATCTTAACAACATCTTAACACTCTAACTTTTTAAATCACCAAAGTAGATGCTAAACTCAGGAAGGACATTTTATGGTAGTTGAAGATACTAATTTTAGATTCTACAAAATTGCAATTTCGTACATTAAAAAATATCCCTATTCACGAGTTTAATGACATTCAATTGTGAAATCCATGTCAGAATTAAAGTAATTAAGACAATGAAACTTGGCAGATCATAAGCAACAACTGGTCACATTTAAACATTTTTAGCATTATCAGTAAGTCTCAATTATATACATGTACTCTTTTGTTATCCCCATTGTATAGAGTGGAATGTGGATAACTAGATGAAAGAGGTAAGGTTCTCTTGACTCCTACTCCACTGAAGTTTAGGCAGCCGGGCGCCTAATGGCGCTGGCCTCCAGTATACCTTCGCTTTAAATAATGGCACTGCGCAGGCGCTAGCCCGAATCTGGCGCCAACCCCTCCTGAGCTGGTGCATACAAATTAAAGTGCCCGCAGCCTGACCAATCCCAGGAGGACACATAGCTCTCCCCAGTGCTGGGGTGTATATAAGCAGTCCTCCCTGGGTTCCCGGGGTTCCCGTAGCATAAAGGAGTTCCAGGAATAAAGCTGTTGAGAAGAATCCGACCATGTTGCGTTTTTCCTTGCCGGAGGAGGTGGGCGCAACACTGAAGTAACTTACCTTTTGTTTGACAGTTGCTTTATTGTCTCAGTAAATAGTGTTATAATTCCACAATAAAAGAGTCTGATCTTTGAGCTAACTATACAATAAGTGAATATGTAGAGATATACTCAATTGTATAAGATTTATGGTTCTAAAGCTAGAAATTTATCTCTTAGCACTGGTCCAATTTTTTTTCTAACTCCTTAAGACACTGAAGAATTCCCAGATGATGAGTATTTTATATCTGACATAAGATAATTAAAATAGCCACAATTGTAGGTATGTGTCATATGGTGAATAATATTTCTTTTAGATTAAAATCTATTAATAGAAACTTTTCTGTATGGTTTGTAGTACAAGTCACATAAGTTGCACAAAACAGGAAATTTGGAGGTTCAGAAAAACAACTCCAACTAGAAAAAAATTGAGCTTCTGAGCAAATGAATATAGTCATTTGAGTAATACATGTGGGACTGGTTATCTATTTATTTATTGAATATGATAATTTATAGGCTGATATGTCTCTGACAAGCTGTACTCTAAGGAATACTTTCAACAGATTCAGGCTTATATCCCCTATTTATCAGCCCCAAGAAACACAACTGAATACATAATGTGATCACTTGTTTTGGAGAACTAAAATTCTATACATTTATCATGTACAGAATGATATTCTGGAATGTACATTCCATACGTATATATGTATATATGCATATATATGATTTACATAGACATACATGCATATACACATACGTGGTGTGTGTGTGTGTGTATGTGTGTGTGTTTGCTTGCTTCATGTAGTTTTATTCTTTGGGAGAGTGAATTGTGGAAATATTTAAGATCAAAAGTCTTAGGAACTTTCAAGGATACATTTAGAAACTTTCATTCATACTATGAGATGCTTCAAAAAGAAAATGATGTTCTGATATACAGTATTAGCTAGGATGGAAATTTCTTATGTGGTGTCATAAAATGGTTTTCATTTAAAATACAGACACAATAAAATGTAAAATTACCTGGTGAGTTTGCTAATGAAGTATATACGAATCAAACACAATTTATGTTTAGATTTTGATTCCTACCCAAGATGTATGTAGAGATAGTTTTTAAAACATTACAACTCTGAAATCCACATTATTTCTGGTTGCAGGCATTTCAAATAAAGGATGGTTAAATTTAATGCCATGCATTATTGTTGTCTGAAGTAACCATGCTATTAGCCTTGTAGAATTGACTAATAGCTGAAAGTTTGTGACCTTTAATGAACCTCTCCCCACTTCCTTCATACATCCCAGTGGTCAATACTTACCTTTCTACTTGCTCTTTGTAAGAGGTCAGCTCTTTCTGAAAATCCTACTAGCATGTGCCACCTTAAGAATAAAAATATCAACTAACAGCATCCCCAGAGCTCCCAGAGACTAAACCACCAACTAAAGAGTGGGGTTATATGTATGTAAGCACTCAAAGTTTCCATCAAAGTAATTGAGGCTTTTCATCATGAGATATTAGGTTTTCTCAGATACTTTTCATGCATCTATTAATATGATCACATGATTATTATCCTATTTCCTATTTGTCATGTATTAAAGTTGTTAGATTGGCTTCCTTGTTTAAAAGAGATTCTTCTTTACAAATTTTACCCAAGGGTCCTGGGTTCATCAACCTATATTAAGTCATTTGACCATAGAGAATCTTTAATATTAATGTACAGCTTTGAGTGGCCACATGATTAAGCTTCAATCCCAGGGCTGGTCTCAGACTCTTCAATAGAATTATATGTGCAGGATATATGATAATATCAAACAAGCTTTCGTTCAGATGAATAGGAAAAGTGTCACTAGGTGACTAAAATAATTATGGCATTACATCAATTTGAAATAATATGATGTGTTGTAAAAAGAATAAAAAGAAAAGTAGCTGTAATTTTCCAATATCTTCTTCAAGATACATCTTGTCAATAATCCTTCAGTGTGCTTAATGTTTGTTAGACTACACTAAATTACTTTTAAGTACATTGATTTTTGGCCACACCACTTGCTAAATATCAGTTTTAATTATAGTACTCCATGTTATAGTTGCTTACTGAACTTTATAAAAATGTTACATACACACACGTACATATATATGTAGATATAGATTGTATATATATGGTGGGTAGATAGATAGATGACATGTAGATAGCTGGTGTTACAGTCTCAATCTTTTGTTTGAAATAAAATATAATTTACTGCTTTTTATTTCTGCTGCTCATAACCAATTCTATCACTCTGCATATACATTTTTATTTTACCAAGTCTTATACCCTGAAAAATTCCATAAACTTTTATTTGGGTTTTCAAAAAGTTTTAATTTCACATTTGTTGTGCACAGAAGTGACTTCAGTAAAGACGTATCTCCATGAGTTGGCACTTCAATCATCTACAATTACAAGCCAGAACTGTTATGCAAACAAAAGAGCTCTGGGTGAAAATTACTTTCCTCCAATCCAGTCAAGTTGCAGGGTTTCACTGAACTCAGTGATTGAGCAGAGCCTCTCATCTACAGTGACAGGGCCACAGAGTCAAACAGAAGGCACCTGACACAGCTTTATTCCTTCCCAATTCTATTACGTTGTACTATTCCCTTCCATAATCCTGAGAGGTCTCTGTTTGAAATGAAGAAGAAATGGTATCCCACAAAATACTGTCAGATGGGTGAGCTAGGGAAATTGGAATGTTAATTGTATTTCCCTTTGAAAAAGAAATACTTGATTGGTTATTAAATCATCTTTTCATTGTAATACAATGGTAACTACTTCTAAACTACAATGATCCAGATACAGTCTTTCTCAGAGAGCTTTTCAAAAGTGTCTTCACTATGCTGAAGGACTACCTTTTCATTACTGAAGATATTTGGAAATACACTTCTCATACATTGCATACATAAATCAGGCTTTCATCAGTGTTCATAATAACAATTAAAGTGAACATATGTAATTTAAAGTTGATTAAAGTATGGGAGAAAAAATATATTTCATCACAAGCACAATTCTCTTACTGTTTACTGAGCAGACAACAGGAAATACTTCACCTGTCAATGTGTCAGCAGATTTCAGATAAAACCCCTTGTTCTTTTTGCCTCTGTTAGGAAGGGGCATAACTAATATCAATAGGAATAGCTGAGTTCTTCGTGTTACAGATTGTGAGTCAAGAAGGAAAATCTTTTGTATGTTTTGTTGTGACTTGTTTGATTGCATTTTGAATATCAGAATATCAGTTTATCATATATTATTTGTTCTATTTAGGTCATTAATTTAGCAAATTGTTTATCTAAAGTATCCTCAGAGGGAAACATCCTGAAGGAGATAATACCTTCATCTCTGTTCCAAGTCACTATAAGACCTTTTAAAGAGATCTGGAAGTTGGTAAACTAAAATCTGTCTGCAGTATTTTAAAACTGAGATTCTGAAATCAAATGAAATGCAGTAATGTTTTAAGCTGGAAGAAAACCAATCCCCATTGACTAGGATACACACACACACACACACACACACACACACACACACACACGGAGAGGGAGGGAGAGGTAGAGGGAAGGAAAGAGAGAGAGAGAGAGAGGGAGAGAGAGAGAGAGAGAGAGGCAGAGACAGACAGACACAGAGACAGAGTTTGGAATGTTGAACAAGAATATATTTCTAATCTTTGCAAAAACAATGGCTTTTAAAACCAGAGAGCTTATTGTATTAACTATCTGAAGTCAAACTTCACAGGCTTCTCTTAATTATTTTTCAAAAATGTACAAAAGAAGGGGAATGAATAAATAATTCCCTGTTGCAAAATCTATCTAGTAAACTCAAATGTCTAAAATGATTTTGAGGACCTGATAACAAAAGTACCTACTCAACTGTTGCATCAGTTGTTTAATACTTAAAGAGTATACATACAAATATACTTATGAGTCTTGTTTGAATTTATTCCATTCCTGGCAAAGTATAAAGTATTGAGAACCTCCATCTTAAAGCTACAGATGATGATTAGTCCTGATTTAAATGGTTGAAAAGTTGGTAGTGTTTAGAACCATGGAAACAAATCTCTTGGCACCATCTATGAGGAATTTTCTAGATTAGCTGAGAGAGATCATTGATCAACTTGTCTGTTTCTGTGCCAGTGTCATGCAGTTTTTAATCACTATTGCTCTGTAGCACAGCTTGAGGTCAGGGGTGGTGATACCTCCCAAAGTTCTTTTATTGTTCAGAATTCTTGAGATTTTTGTTTTTCCATATGAGGTTGAGAAATGCTCATTCAACGACTATAAAGAATTGTATTGGAATGGATGGGGATTGCATTGAATCTGCAGATTGCTTTTGGTAAGATGACCGTTTTCAAGAGGAGGTAGAGGCATATCCAGGATGCTACCGAGACCTGGGAAAATAGAAGTACCTAAGAATTGTTGTGGGTGACCTTAGCTGTGACTCACTACATTAGGGATATAGATCCTGGAGCCATGTCCTGTAGTCAGGCCAGAATCCCCGTGTTGCAATAGAGACACCCACAAAACTCGACACCAAATTTATCCTGTCTACAAATAATATAGGCACAGGGTAGAGAGCAGAGACTGTGGAATAACCAACCAATAACCAGCCTAACTTGAGACCCATCCTATTGGCAAGCACCAATCCCTAACACTATTAATGATACTCTGTTAGGCTTGCAGACTGGAGAAAGTTGTCTTCTAAGAGTCTACAACCAGCAGCTGACTCAGACAGATATAGACAATCACAGCCAAACATTTGATGGAGCTTGGAACTCTTATGGAAGAATAGCAAGAAGAGTTGCAAGCCCTGAAGGGGACAGAAATTCCACAGGAAGACCACCAGAGTCAACTAACCTCTATCCTTGGGGTTCTCAGAGTCTGAACTACCAACCAAAGTATACACACAGACTAGACCTAGGCCTCCCTACTAATATTGTAGTTTGTCCTCATGTAGATTCTGAACAATTGGAGCTGGAACTATCCCAGAAGCTGTTGACTATCTTTGGGGTATGTTATTCTAGATGGGCTGCCTTATCTGGCCTCAGTGGGAGAAGATGCTCCTATCCTCACAGAGTCTTGAAGTGTCAGAGTTTGGGAGAGGATACCGAGAGGAGACCCCATTGACTCAGAGGAGAAGATGGGATGGGGTGGGGGAAGGATTGTAGGAGGTGGGGGCCGGGAGCAGGGCAGTGAGTGGGATATAAACTGAATATTTAAAAACAATTAAGATAGAAATGAATATGATAAATGGTACAAATTATTAAGAAGCCAAAATGATTCTATAACTTTATGAATACTTAAAGGAACATTTTTCGGAATTACTCTTTCTTAAAACTATTCAATTATAAAGAAAATTTGCAATGATTTATTTTTGTGTGTGACTTCACTTTTGTCATATAAATTTTAGGATGTGTTTTTATCACATCCAACATCCAGAAAAATTCATTTTAAAGTTAAATATATCAGTACAATTTTCTAAAGCAAGCAGAAAACTTACTGTTCCCCCAGCCACAGCAGCTATCACTGCCAGAACTCAACTCTTGGTCAGAGCCTCTTGATGAACACTCATTTTAGTTCCACTATGAACAATCTGATGACCAAGAATAGCATAAAATATCATTATTTGCAGGTTAAGAACTGATATGCAGAAACCTGCAGGAACTGCCTCCTAAGCTGCCATTGGGGTGAGAGTTAGAATTTCTTCATCTGTGTTCATTGACTTCATTCATTTTAAATCATATCAGGTTGTTTATACAAGTATCAGAGTAGCCTTATAAATCTGCATATTTTATATATTAGAAAAATGGCAAACTGTATTTGCCAGTTAGAATAAGTGGGGAATAGGTCATCACTGCAGTATAAAAATCACAGCAGATGATGCCTAGCAGACCAAATAAAATCTTTAAAATGATTTCTAAAGAGGAAAGGATAACAACATTAGAAGTTTCAGTAGATAGGAACACTTTTTTGATTTACATTGTAAATGAATAATTATGGCCATTGTGTTGAGATTCCCACAATACTAACATAAAAGAGTAGAACACAGTGCTATTATAACATCCTGTAAGATTGAAGATGAGAGGTGGAGTGGTACAAGACAGGAGAGTGGAGTATGTAACATGTGGTTCAGTATATAAAGATTGTGATAACAAATTTCCTTGTGGACTGGGGTATAAAAGAAAGTAAATAATAAAAAAGGAATGTAAAGCCGAATTTTGTTTCATTGAATATAAAAGTACACTACCCACTTATCTGTTAATGGATATTTATGTTGAATCTCATAAATACAGTCCTAAAAAGAGAAAAAGTGTAACCTTAAAGCAGGGCTATGGTGTAAGTGATGGAATTGTTGTTTATGGGACTAAGGATTCATTTATATAAGATAATTGTGTTTTGGGAATCTACTATATAATTTTATTGCTATGTAATAAACTAAATCTTCCTTTAAGTTGATTTTTAATAGATATTCTCTTGAAGTAACAGAAAGCTGTATTATACACACATATATATTTATAATGTTAACTCTGGTTATGCATTGTTAGGTATATGTATATGCCCAAATTCATTATAACATATAAGAAATTTGTGCAGTTGTTTCATGTTTCAAATGTACCCCAGTAAATGTTTTTAAATGATATAATAAAAAAATCTTACCATTAACTGTACAAAATTAACACAAGATTTTTATGTAAAATATCAGAAAAAAAGCATTTATCGAGGTAGGAACGAGAAAAAAGAAAGCATGAATGAAAAGAAAAAGACCAGTTTGGGATGAATTAACTCACAGGCTTCAAGGATGAATTAACTCACAGGCTTCAAGGATGCTTTTAGGAGAGTGAATGAAGCAGGCAGATAAATATGACCTCTGAGTTCAAAGGAGACACAAGGTCGAGAAAGAAAGCTGTGAGTCATCTATATAAGGATAATATAAACAATGAGGTCACCTAAGGGTAGGACATGGAGATGGTAAAATAAACCCAATTATAGACACTTATTCTACCCTTCATTTAGAATTTAGCAAGAAAATAAGCACTGCACGACAGAGAAGGTTGGGAAGGAGATAGGAGTGTAGAAGAGTGAATGGCAAAGGGGTGTTTCATAAATCAAACACAGTATTTCTAAAAGAAGCTGTCATTATCATTATCAGCCACATTGAGTGTTGATTAATCAGTAGGATGATATATGACTACTTATTGGCCATATTGATTTCTTCTTGGAGGGATCACTCTTAACCTTGAAAGGAATGGATTTAGCGATCAAACTGCATTAAAACAGATTGAAAGAATTATACAAAAGACAACCTTGCAAATTATTGTGATGGAATCAATAACTGGGCACTAACTGAAGAGGAATGAGGCACCTGGGTTGACATTAAATCCAGAATTATGAGAGATGTTTGAACATAGAAATGCTTTAGAAAATTGCAGCAATGCTGAATGAGACAGAAGACAACTTCAGAAATCATATTTTTTATGTCAACACTGGTGACTGTACACAGAATGAAAATACTGAATAAAGAAAGGAGAGTAGATGAAGTGGATGAGGAATTTATAAAGGTAAGACAAAACAAAAAATCATAGATTTGAGATCTAAACTCCCCAAAGAAGAAAATGAAAGTGGAAAGAAGGTTAACATGTAAGAAGTCTCTGAATTAAAAAATTGGGTTATGGCCATTAGAAGAAACCTACGACTGTAGACATTTTCTACAATTTATTTGTGGACATGTATAAAACATTTTAAATCAAATTAACAGCTAACAAGAAAAGCAATGCATCCAGTAGACTCCACAGGTTACCGGATAAAAATATCAGAAACAGCTTACCACTTTTTGGTTGCTAATTAGTGAGGTCCTACAAACTTTACATTACAGGCTATTACCAATGTTCTTGGCTATTTTCCATAACTTACTGGTAAGAACATATTGCTAAAGGCAGCACATGTTCAGGTCATAAAACATAAAAACATTGATCTGTGTTCCAGGTGTTCATCTGGAAGCTTCATTCCTTCTTGCTACCCTTCATAACTCTGGAGCAGTTTATACACATACTACACTAGAGAACAAACTTAATTTTACTCATATCTAGCTGTGAGTCCTGTGAGCTATAGTAATTACTGTGCTGGCACCTGAGGAATACAGAATGGCTGAGAAGCACCTGAAAAAATGTTTAGCATCCTTAATCATCAGGGAAATGCAAATCAAAACAACCCTGAGATTCCTTCTCACACCAATCAGAATGGCTAAGATCAAAAAATTCAGGTGACAGCAGATGCTGGCGAGGACGTGGAGAAAGAGGAACATTTCTCCATTGTTGGTGGGATTGCAAGCTTGTACAACCACTCTGGAAATCAGTCTGGTGGTTCCTCAGAAAAATGGACATAGTACTACCAGAGGATCCCTCAAGACCTCTCCTGGGCATATATCCAGAAGATGTTCCAACTGGTAAGAAGGACACATGCTCCACTATGTTCATAGCAGCCTTATTTATAGTAGCCAGAAGCTGGAAAGAACCCATTTGTCCCTCAACAGAAGAATGGATACAGAAAATGTGGTAATTTACACAATGGAATACTACTTAGCTATTAAAAAGAATGAATTTATGAAATTCCTAGGCAAATGGATGGACCTGGAGGGCATAATCCTGAGTGAGGTAACCCAATCACAAAAGAACTCACATGATATGTACTCACTGACAAGTGCATATTAACCCAGAAACTTAGAATACCCAAGATATAAGATAAAATTTGCAAAACACATGAAACTCAAGAAGAACGAAGACCAAAGTGTGGACACTTTGCCCCATCTTAGAATTGGGAACAAAACACCCATGGAAAAAGTTACAGAGACAAAGTTTGGAGCTGAGATGAAAGGATGGACCATCTAGGGACTGCCATACCCAGGGATCCATCCCATAATCAGCCTCCAAATGCTGACACCATTGCATATACTAGCAAGATTTTGCTGAAAGGGCCCTGATATAGCTGTCTCTTGTGAGGCTATGCTGGGGCCTAGCAAACACAGAAGTGAATGGTCACAGTAAGGCATTGGATGGATTCCAGGGCCCTCAATGGAGGAGCTAGTGAAAGTACCCAAGGAGCTGGGGGGATCTGCAACCCTATAGGTGGAACAACAATATGAACTAACCAGTACCCCTCTCCCTCGAGCTCATGTCTCTAGCTGCATATTTATCAGAAGATGGCCTAGTTGGCCATCAGTGGAAAGAGAGCCCCATTGGTCTTGCAAACTTTATATGCCTCAGTACAGGGGAATGCCAGAGCCAAGAAGTGGGAGTGGGTTGGTAGGGGAGTGGGTGGGGGAGAGTATTGGGGACTTTTGAGTTAGCATTGAAAATATAAATGAAGAAAATACCTAATTAAAAAAAATAAATAAAAACAGGAAAAAAAGCTTTGTTGAGTGACACAAATGTCATGGAAGTAAACAGTCATTTTATGACTGGATTTAAGGACTATTTTACAAGTTGAATATCACATTTAATGCCATTTTCAGGGCCAAAAACCTGTGGCTAGACAAATCATGAGTCCTAGAAGAACTCCTAAAGTTGCACATTAACTCAATTTCTGTTGACTTATTGTTATTCTCATAGAATTTTTTATTCTCATGACCTTCATTAGACAAGCTTCTGTTTTGGCTTTTGTTTTTGCAGTAGCCAGTGATTTACACATAGATACACAACAGGTCAAGATGTAAGGGAATAATAGAGATCGCAGACTGCTCAGTCCTAATCTGAACATGTAAATCATAAACCCCCAATCCCAGGGCTTAGAGATCATTGAAGAAGAACGGTGAAAAGATTTTTAGAGACTGAAGTAGATGAGTCCAAACAACTGTTTTCCAGACATAGCAGAGCTCTTGTGTCAGCATGTACAGGGCATGAACAAGCTAAATCTGCGCAATATCCCATCAGCAAGAGAAAAAGTGGGAATGAGGTCTCACCAATAGCCAAAAAACTGTTGGCAATGATAATTGCTAGAAAACGGAAAGTCAGTTTTCTTGAAGAGGGTGGATACTTCTAGGTTGATGAGGCTCTAGTGGAAGGCCATTTGTCCAATATATAAGGGTAGCAGAAATTGGACATGATAAGTTCTTTTTTAAAAAATTATTGGATTTATTTACATTCTAGAATTTGCTCATTCTCCCAGTACCCAACAGAGTTCCTCATCCCATTTTTCCTCACTCTTGCCACCAAGAGGTGTTCCCCCTCTCCTACTGTACCCCTGGAGGCATCCAGGCACCCCCCTTCCCTGGGGCCTCAAGTGTCTACAGGATTAGGCATTAGGTACATTTTCTCCCACTGAGGGCAGACCAGGCAGTCCTCTACTACAGATGTGCTGAAGGCCTCAGACTTGCCCAAGTATGCTCCCTGGTTGGTGGCTAAGTCTCTAAGAGCTCCCAGGGGTCCAGATTAGTTGAGACAACTGGTCTTCCTCTGGGGTCGCCATCCCCTTCAGACCCTTCAAATCATTGCCCTAATTGCTCCATAGGGGTCCTTGACTTCAGTCCAATAGTTGGGTGTAAGTAAATGCATCTGTCTCAGTTTTCTGCTAGTAGGACTTCTCAGAGGACAGCTGGGCTAGGCTCCTGTCTGTAAAAACTTCATAGCATCAGTTATAGTGTCTGGTCTTGGTGTACCCCTATGAGATTAATCACAAGTTGGGCCTGTCACTGGACTGCCTATTCTTTAGTCTCTTCTCCATTTTTGTCCCCACAATTCTTTTATACAGGAACAATTCTGAGTCAAATTTTGACTGTGGGTTAGTAACCATGTCCTTCCACTTGAGACCATGTCTCATTTACTAGAGGTGGTCTCTTCAAGTTCCCTCTTCCTACTGTTGGTCAGTTTTGCTAAGGTCACCCCCCCCATTGAATCCTAGGAGTCTCTCTCACATCTTAGATCTGTGGGACTTTATCTAGAGGGTCCCCCAGCCCCTAGCACTAGAAGCTTCATATTTCCATTTATTCTCCTGGCCCTCTGGACTTCTCTTCTGTCCCTCTCATACCTGATCTTGTTCCCTCTTTCCCCTCTCCTCTCCCAACCAGATCTCTATCACTTTGTATCCTGTGATTATTCTGTTCCCCCTTCTCCATGGTCTGTGTATTTTTGAGTATGTAGAACTCTAGTCTTCTAAGGATGATTTTATTGTTTTGCCTTCAGTGTTCTAGTGTCCTTCCTTCCTTCCTTCCTTCCTTCCTTCCTTCCTTCCTTCCTTCCTTCCTTCCTTCCTTCTTCCTTCTCTCTCTCTCTCTCTCTCTCTCTCTCTCTCTCTCTCTCTCTCTCTTTCTTTTTTGTCTTGGATCCCTGGGCAACAGTGTGTGCCAAGAAATTTCGTCCGCAGGCAATGGTTATGGAAAGAGAATATTGTGTACTCTTTGGTGTTGAGTCTTATCAACCAGGACCAGATTTCATAGAAAAATTGTACCTATACATATGTGTGCTTTTCTTCTTCTTCTTCTTCTTCTTCTTCTTCTTCTTCTTCTTCTTCTTCTTCTTCTTCTTCTTCTTCTTCTTCTTCTTCTTCTTTCTTCTTCCTTCTGCTGCTGCTTCTGCTTCTTCTGCTTCTTCTGCTTCTCCTTCTCCTCTTCTTCCTCCTCCCTTTTCTTCTTCCTCTCTCTCTCTCTCTCTCTCCCTCCCTCTCTCTCTCTCTCTCTCTCTCTCTCTCTCTCTCTCTCTCTCTCCCTCCCTCTCTCTCTCTCTCTCTCTCTCTGTTCAGAGCACGGATTTACATATGGAGGGGTAATTCTTGATATTAGACTAACGCTTCCAGATACCTGCTGCATTGACATTGGGCACATGTTAAAGGCCTTACGGTCTCTTTCTAGTACCATGTTGCAACACTTCATGGCTGGTTCCTGGCTCAAAATATAAAGATTTTTTTTTCCATTTTTTATTAGGTATTTAGCTCATTTACATTTCCAATGCTATACCAAAAGTCCCCCTTACCCACCCACCCCCACTCCCCTACCCACCCACTCCCCCCCTTTGGCCCTGGCGTTCCCCTGTACCGGGGCACACAAAGTCTGCGTGTCCAATGGGCCTCTCTTTCCAGTGATGGCCGACTAGGCCATCTTTTGATACATATGCAGCTAGAGTCAAGAGCTCAGGGGTACTGGTTAGTTCATAATGTTGTTCCACCTATAGGGTTGAAGATCCCTTTAGCTCCTTGGGTACTTTCTCTAGCTCCTCCATTGGGAGCCCTGTGATCCATCCATTAGCTGACTGTGAGCATCCACTTCTGTGTTTGCTAGGCCCCGGCATAGTCTCACAAGAGACAGCTACATCTGGGTCCTTTCAGTAAAATCTTGCTAGTGTATGCAATGGTGTCAGCATTTGGAAGCTGATTATGGGGTGGATCCCTGGATATGGCAGTCTCTACATGGTCCATCCTTTCATCTCAGCTCCATACTTTGTTTCTGTAACTCCTTCCATGGGTGTTTTGTTCCCACTTCTAAGGAGGGGCATAGTGTCCACACTTCAGTCTTCATTTTTCTTGAGTTTCATGTGTTTAGGAAATTGTATCTTATATCGTGGGTATCCTAGGTTTTGGGCTAGTATCCACTTATCAGTGAGTACATATTGTGTGAGTTCCTTTGTGATTGTGTTACCTCACTCAGGATGATGCCCTCCAGGTCCAAAATAATTCTCTTTATTTTCTATGCAGAATGTATCATCTGTTTGTATTCTGCATACTTAGAGTTGAGGAACAAGTGGCAAGGCCAAGTCTTTTTATCGTTGTTATGCTAAAATCAGCATCCTTTTATCTGATGACACTAGTCAACTTTGATAAACACCCTACTATGTGAGAGGGGTGTTATTACTGGTGAGGTTTTCTGGAGCACCGTCATCCTCTGAATGTCAGTTATCACTGAATTGGGATTACAATGTGTTCCTAGTATTTTTTTTAAAGAGACATCTTTTTCCAGAATGATGTTTTTTTTTTTTCTGGCTTTTAATCAGATGATTATTATTTTATACATCTGATTATTCCCTGTAAACCTCATGATATCTAGGATCCAAAATTACTTTAAAAAGTTTAATCACAGATACTTTCCAGAATTGTCTCTTTTCTATTTTACATGCCTTTCTCACTGTACTTTCCATTACAGTTATCCTTTTAATGTGTTTTTAATTTACATAGAACTATTTTTAATTTACATAAAACTATTTTGTTAAACAAAAGAAACTTTTTGCATTACTTGTTATTATGCAGTCCCCGTTTATGTTTATAGAATGACAGACACAGCCATTTAAATCCAAAGTGTTTTCTATCTTACTGAGGTTCAGTGGAGTCTAAATAATTAATTTTTATAAGATGCTCTGACAGATCTCAGTGAAAGTTATGAACCTGAAATAGAATTTTAATTTTTCTTGCTCTTTTTTTGTCATTTTTGGAATACATAATATTTAAATGCCACACTTAACAAAGAAGCTCTTTCTACTAAGCCTGAGGGAATAAGTTCCATTTCTGAAACCTAAATAGTGGAGAGAACTAAATTCTCCCAGTTGCCCTGTGACAACCAAACTATATGGCATTACACACTCACACACGCACACACACATCTCTTATTTTACAGATTATTTTTTTATTGTTTTACAATAGATATGTTTCATAAACAAAACAGTTATATATATATATGTATACATATATCTTCTTTACATTTCATAAAACAGCACAGATATTTCGAGTCTGTAACAAAAGAGAAGCAATGACTGCAGAAGTAAAGTAGTATTGAAATTATTTTTCTTGATCCTAGTAAATAAATTAATTTTACTACCACATTTCCCTAAGTGATAATACATTTGCACAATATTAAATATTTCAGACTGTGATTCATAATGACTATGTTGGAGACACAACTAAATAAGGTATATGCCCATATCTCTATAGTGTCATTTATTTATACTGTCTTTTTTATTCTATTTTTGTGGTATTCTATTTTATTTCATTTCTTAATTATGACTTCTGTTTGAAATTTCCTACTACACTACTCAGATATCTCCTCTTAGATTTGTAAGAAATAATAAATAATATAAATAAACATAAATAAACATACAAATAAATCATTATCAGAGAAATTAAACACTTTCAAATCCAAGCAAGGCCACATGCAAAGCATGTTTTATAATCATCTTAGTCTTAAATGCAAATATTAATTTATTAGATAATATTTTTCAAAGCATGTCTATCTAAGAGTATAGAAATATATGTGTGTGACAAGTTGGAGAAATATCAGGAATATAAGATTTCATAGGAAAGTTGTTGAGTATGTCAGGAATATAAGATTTCATAGGAAAGTTGTTGAGTATGTTATTAATGATCTCTAGAATAGTGGTTGTCAACCTGTGGGTCATGACCACATATTAGATATCCTGAATATCAGATATTTATATTACAGTTCATAACAGTAGCAAAATTTGAGTTTTGAATTAGCAACAAAATAATGTTATGGTTGAGGGAATGCTTGCCTTTCCTATGGTCCAGCACTTCTCAGGCTTTCTAGGGCATCTGTGATGATAGTGAGTAAAATAGGTAAAACCATGAAAAGTGTGACCACGTGATCCCAAGCACCAATTGGGTATTCTAATATTCTCTTTTTGCATCTAATACATTTACATATACATACACATACATCATCTACACCTACACTTACACACACACACACACACACACACACACACACATATTCCCTCTTTTGAATCATATATTCTGTCTCTTGTTTTCTTATTCCCTCTGTAGTTCTTGACTCTTCTAAACTAAATATGAATAGTCTCCCCATGGCCATGGTGAGGTGGGGACACTGAATGGAACTTTTCAATAACACTGTTGAATTTTTATACACAGCTCAGCCTTAACTGAAAACCCAAGTGTCAGATTCTCTCTATGTCTAAATTCTTCTCTCTTGATTTTTAAAAATGTACATCTGTTGATTAGTCTGAACAATTCTCCTTTCTCTTTTGATTTGACTCTAGATCTTGCTCGATCATACACATCTCCACATTTCTGAATTCCAATTCTTTCTCTTGTGCATGCCTGAAAGTTTTCTATCCTTTAAAAAACCAGATCCATGCTTAAATCACTATTGCTCAGCTAATAACAAAGAAACTGGATGCACCGTGCTACCATCTCCAAGCTAAAAAAGCTATATATTGCATTTATTTTCTACCTTAATGTCATTTCTATTTAACATTGTGGCTTTGAAAAGAATGGTAAAGTAACTTATAACAGAGAAGAAACATTTCAGACAACTCTAGATATCCTGTAAGAGAAGCTTTACTTGATTTTTAAAAGGTGCAAAGGAAAATGAATATTTTTATTATCTATTCTTCCACAATCTTGTCAGTTCACACTATAAATACATTATGAGGCTTATTTCGTATCTGTTTGGACATGTGTCTGAACTACATTAACCAAGCAAACAATGAAAATAAATAACATTGAATTTAAGAACACATTCATGTAGAACTGGAAAGATGATATAACTATGATTTTTTTCTGTAATTGTGCTGTAAATTAGATTTAAGTCTTTCAGGATAGGTCTGTGATTAAAATTTAATAACTTCTGTCTTGACATGCTGCTGTCTTCATTATATAAAACTGCACAGTGAGTTATTCTGCTATCAAAGAAAATAAGGTTTTATTTATCTGAATGGATAAAGAAAGTGAAATAATGTAATTCAAAGATTCTTTTAGGGACAAGAGACAGGAAAGTTTTAGAAAAGCATATAGATGTGAAGATGAGATATGAAAAAATGGGAGTCAGTCTTTAGAGTCAAATACTGTAGAAAGAGAAGTAAATATACTCTTAGTAATGACCACCAGGTTGAAAACTCTGTAAGGCAGAGAACATAGTCTATAGGACAACTTGGCAGCCTATCAATTGGGAAAAAAATCTTTAATAACCCCACATGCAATAGAGAAATACAAAATATATAGAGAACTCAAGAAGCCTATCTCCAAAAAAATCAAACAACCCAATCAAAAAGTGAGGAATAGTACTAAGCAGAAAATTCACAACAGAGGAATCTTGAATGGCTGAGAAGCACTTTAAAAAATGTTCAAAGTCCTCAGTGATCAGGAAAATGCAAATGAAATCAACCCTGAGATTCCACCTTACACCTCTCAAAATGGCTAAGATCAAAATCTCAGGTGACAGCACATGTTGGTGAGAATGTGGAGAATGAGAAACACTCCTTCATTGCTGGTGGTATTGCAAGCTGGTACAACCACTCTGAAAATCTATCTGAAGGTTCCTCAGAAAATTGGAAATAGATCTACCTGAAGATTCAGCTATAGCACACTCTTGGGCATATACCCAAAAGATGTCCTACCATGCCATAGGGACACATGCTCTATTGTGTTCAGAGTGCCCTTATCAGTGATAGCCAGAAGCTGGGAACAACCCTGATGTTCCAAAATGGAAATGGACACAAAAAATGTGATTCATTTACACACTGGAATAGTTAATTTTCAGCTATTAAGAACAAGGACATCATGAATTTTACAGGCGAATGTATGGAACTAGAAAATGTCATCATGAGTGACATAACTCAGATCCAAAGGACATGCATGGTATGCACTCAATACAGAATACCCAGGATAAAATCCACAGAACTCAAGAAGGCTAACAAGCCAAAGGGCCCACGTGAGGATGCTTCAGTATCACTTAGGAGGGAAAGGAAAGCAATCGCAGAAGGCAGAGGGAGGGAGGGATATGAGTGGGAGAAGTGATTGGAGGGGAACATGGTCAGGTATTAGAGGAGGAACAGGAATAAAGCCCTGAGGGCCAGCAGAATGAACGAGATAGACAACCTTGAGAGGTGGGGTGTGGGAAGTTGGAGGAACCTCTAGAATATACCAGAGGCATAGGTGGTGAGAGACTCGAAGTGAGGAACCTTAGATGAAATGTCTAACAGTGGGGAGGGGGAACTTATAGCTTCCAACTCCAGTAGAAAGACAGGGCATCAAGTGGAGGGATGGGGTTGCCATCTCACTATCAAAAACTTTGACCCAGAATTGCTCCTGTGTAAAATAACAGCAGAGACAGAAAATGGAGAAAAGACTGAGGAAAAGGAGGTCCAGTAACCAGCCCAACTTGGGATCCATTTCAAGGGGTAGCTTTAAGGCATGACACTATTACTAAGTGCTTACAGAGAGGAGCCTAGCATGGCTGCCCTTTGAGAGGCCCAACAAGCAGCTGACTGAGACAGACTCAGATACTTACACCCACCCACCCAACCAACTGAAGACAGGGACCCCTGTGGTTGAATTAGGGGAAGGCTAGAAGAAGTTGTTGTGGAGGGAGACCTCATAGGTAAACCAGCAGTCTCAACTAACCTGGACTCTCTCAAACACTGAGCCACCAACCAGGCAGTATACACTAGGTGGTCCAAGGCCCTGATACATATATACCAGACAGTCTAGCCTCATTTAGAGAAGAGGCGCCAAACCCTCATGAGACTTGAGGCCCCAGGGAATGTGGAGGTCTGGTAGGGTGGGGTGGTAGGGTAGAGATAGTCTCTTGGAGACAGGGGTAGGAGGAACTGTTGGAAGTCAGATCAGGAGGGGATTAACAACTGGGACTGTAAAATATGATTAAAGATAATAATAATAATAATAATAATAATAATAATAATAATAGAAAAATAAAAATAAATATAAAATAAAAGTAAAAAATGTGTCTGAGAATGAGTATATATTGAAAACATGGTAATTGCATTTATGCAGATCTGAAATTTTTATCAAAAAATAAGTATGAACTAGAAAATATAAAGAAACATTTTAGCCTCAGGAGTGAGTGATGTAATGATATCTTTATAATTCATGGACAAGAAATGTTCAGTATTTGTATGATATTTATACTTAACTCTTTTAAAATGTCTACCTAATTCAAAACATTCTGTATTACTTCATTTATGTGAAGATGCAGTGATAGAAAGAGAGAGGATCATTGTCTTTTCATGATATGGAGAGGTGTGTATTTTGATGGTTCAGTAAGAACAAAAGCTGCTAGAAGTTGTGGTCGTAGAATTCCTGGGGGATGGGGGAAGAATCCATGATGGAAATTAAGAGGAAGAACATGTCTATTTTGGAACAAGATAAGAGGAATATTTATATGTAAAGTGGGCACATTAAGAAGAAAGAACAAATGGGAAAAATAGCCTGTCAACTTATGATATATAAACATATCACATGTATGTATAATATATGGACATTACATAATGTGTGTATAAAAACATGATACATAATTAAATACCTTTTGATGAAGCACAGAAACATACATACTTTGATAAAGCCCATAAATATACACATAAGTGAATTTCTAAATTCTGGGTTTAATATTTCAAGTAAATGATAGTATTATGTTTTAGGTAGAGACTGACTACAGCATTGCTAGATTTTTCAGACTCTGTGAATTTGCTAAATTTTTTTAAAACATGGGAGAAAAGTAGAGGAGAAAAGGAAAAAAAGTGGAAGAAAGGGACGGAAAGCTGGAAGGATCATTTCAACAGAGAGGTCCTCCTTGTCCTTTCACATATGTAGATTCTGTAAAATATTTATTTGAAAACAGGATTAGATTTCTTAACGTTTTGGAACAAAACATTATTCTTTATTCAGGGTTTCAGGTTTGATTATATAGATATCATTGTTTATTCTGAGGATGAGGCAAAATATCTAAATATAATGATTTATAGCTATCATAGAGATATAGACATATTGTCTCTCTAGCTCCTTTTGATTCATGCTTCTTTGCAGTCACATATAACAGAGTAATAGAATAAGATATAAAAGCCCCATCAAAGGAAGATTATTATCCTATTGGTATCAGTTAGAGAAACAAGTGTGAGATTTTTCATAGTGAACAGGTTTTAGAGAGAATATCTTACATCTATATAGATGTGGCACCTGTCAATAATAAATCTGATGGCCAATGGCTTATGCAGGCAATAGAAGATAGGACATCTGGGAGGAGAACGAATTTTAGGGTAGAGCCAGGTATGGGAAGATCCACCCAGGAAGATGTGAGGAGACAGACATAAAATACCTAAGCACAGGTAACCCATGTAGCTGAATGGGAAGTTAATACTTTATCTAAATTTCCAAATATAAGTAGGCTGAAGATTATGAATTTAACTCCCACCTAATAGTTTTCATAATTGTTATTGTATTTAAGTTTTATTTGAAAGAAAAGAAGCCTTTTCTTGAACTAAAAAGGGGAATTGTGGCAAGAATAACTTATGGCTGTACAAATGTGACACCTGTCCTTTAGAATGCATATGGCCTATAGCTTAGGCAGGAAATAGAAAATGGTACATCCAGGAGCCAGGAAGATGAGCCCAGGAAGATGTGAGAAGACAGACTCATGGTACCTGAGCACAGGTAACCTCCACATGTCAGAATGTAGGTTAAAATAAATAAGTTAATTTAAGTTATGATGCTTGTCAGAATAGAGCCTATCTATTTGGCCAAGTTATTTGTAAATATATTTTGAGTCTGTTTTATTTCTGGGAGGAAGAACCAGGCTTTAACTTCTACAACAGGTATCTTTGACTCATTGCCAAGGCATTAGAAAACAATAAAGTTTTCACCCAATGGGAATAGATATCTACATTCTTCTAGTTCACAATGGAGTCTCTGCAATAGTGTGTGTAGAACAATCATTATAGTAGAAGATGTAAAATGTTAGCTGTAATACCTATAAATTGTGTGAGTACCTGTTATATCGCAAGCATTATTTTTAACCTAAATAAAAATCCTGTCAAATAAATCTGTGGAAGAGCTCCAAAGCCAAGGCTGCGATTTCATTTCAGCTCTTTAACTGAAAATATTGTGAAAGTGTTCCTAGACACAAAATATACATTTCAAATACATGAATCATTGGACAAAGCTTAAAGGTCCTGAGATTCATATTATGTCCAGTTTTCCATATTCTTTTATTTTAAAATACCATGTCACAGCATCAGGATGTATTTCTACAAAGCAAACATCAACTGGAAGTAAGAGGTTTTTCTTATAAGTCCAGCCCTTCAGAGTATGGACCAAATGACCTCTGACTTTCTGAGAGGTCCTAATTGTGTTGATATTCCTGACTCAGAAGCAAATTGGATATGAGGGTGACAAGCTATCCCTCAAGAGATTTCCCTTGACAGTTCTGATCTTAAATACAAGCAATTTTTATTATGAGACTAGGCCGTGACCTGAAGTCCACAATCTTACTTCAGTGAAAGGATCAAAAAGGAAACTGACAGCTGGGTTCACTAGTTGCGCTTTTTTCTAATACTCAAAACCTACTTTGGCCTTGCTGCAGAGAACACTCAATAAGGTAGCATTACAGTAATGATGCTTTATCTGTTTTTTTTTTTTTAATAATTGTATCTCAAGACACATTAACAAGGGCTTGAGAGTGAGAGAACAACTTGAAAATCTAGTTGTAATGTGATGTTAGTGGTCTGTTCTGACGGTTTGAAGTGTTCCAAACATTTGTTACCTAGAGATACATTAAAACTTAGAGCCCAAAGAGAAATGGAGAGGAAAGCAGAGAGAGGGAGAGAGAGAGAGAGAGAGAGAGAGAGAGAGAGAGAGAGAGAGAGAGAGAGAGAAGACAGAGACAGATACACACACACACACACACACACACACACACTATATTAGGCTTTTATTTTGAACAACTTGTAAAGAGTAATTTTGTTTAGGACAGTGGTACTGGAGCTTCTTGTAAGAGCTAGATCTCTTGAAGAAAGGTACTGGGGACTGAATAAAACTACTAAGCCATTAATTCTAAAGAGCCCAGTGGGACAGCTGTCAGGAGATATAATTAAGACAACCTAAATGGGACCAAATAGTAACATATTTAAGCAACTTAAGTAAAATCTATAGCCATAAATTGTTTTGCCAAATTCAGTAGGTTAATTAGCTTTGCCAAAACCACAACCAAGTTACTTTTTAAATTACTTACTGAAAAATAAGAACATTGAATGGAATTGGGGAAACAAAGTTTGCACTAATAATAGATAGAATATTAAATAATGTTTAAAGCACTTTGTACATGTATGTAACAGTTATGGTCCCCTAAACCTATATCCTCAATGCATTACTATTTGAAAGGTGACTCGTCAATATTGGGTGAGTGAATTAAGTCATCTGCAGGCATGGAGCTACACAGAAAAGGGAAACTTAGGATTCAAACTCTGCTTTGCATCCTCACAATCCTTAACTAGAGCGGAAGAAGGTGGTTAATTAAACATGCTTGTGTTTAATTAATGGTGCTTAATCAATGGAATTTTAATACATTCAGTGCATTTAATGTTCCCAAACCATGCTGCCTGATGGTCCCCACACACTAATAGACATTGCAATTCATGATAGACTGACTGGTACTTTCAGGCATGACCACTTTGTTCTCTTTGACAACTGTGTTTCCCATTTTGCTTTGATTTGATTCTTAGTAAACATGGTAGAATTTTGCTTGTATAATTTTTTAAATGGGGGAGACATGATAGATCTAAGAGTACAAAACCAGTTAACCTTAAACACCTGACGAGTCCTTATGATAGCACCAGTAACGATCAAGGGCTAACAAAAGCAGTGCTAACTAACTTTTGTCAAATATGGTGGAATTTTATTTAAAAACTGGAGAGCATTAAATTCAATGCTAGAAGTGTTCAATAAGAACTCTAATAAATAGTATTTGTTTTCCCTTGGAGAAAAATGTTAATTATGTTTTGGAAATGCTATTTTGATGGATTCACCACATAAGTTTCATAAAATATAAATGGACATGTAAATAATAAAATTATTCGAGGTATCAGACACTTTACTATACAAAGAAGCTAGGTTAGGATTTTGATTTAAGAAATAGCAACAGAAAGCATAAATTTTGGCTCTCAAGTAAACACGGGAGAATATAGTTCACCTATTGTGTTTTTCATGCTATGGGCATGGACTTGAGGAAGCCACCCTAATCTCAGTTTCCCCATCTCTAGTAGAGCAGACTTTTGCATATTGTAGATTTCACTACGATTGTAGACATCAGTAACTACAAATACCCACTTCTCAGTCTGCCACAGGACAGGCAACCAATAAACAGAGAATTAAAAAACTGGAAACATGAGATCTATAAAGAATAAGAAGTTACTTTGCAAAATTACTCCAAGCTGTTTAACTAGGCTATTGTTAGGTGGAAGTAAAAAAAAAAAAAAGAAAAGAATAACTGACCAACTCTGAAGTCAAAGAATTTTAAAACTAGAGAGGCAATTGATATTATAATATCTAAACATTTTATGGCTAAGAAAACAGCAGGAAATCAGATGAGCCTATGGGCAATATTAGTATGTAAATCTCTTAAATATTCATCAAGAGTTCTTTTTAAAGTGGAAAACTCTTTGTGATGAGTTCTTTTTAATGCTCTCCTAAAGCCTCTTACGATGTACACCTGTATGAGGGTACACAGAAATACACCACTTTGCAGTTGGGTACCCATGCCCACACAGAGTTGGATACATACAATTAGCAAAGTTCTAACTTTCTGTTTGTAATTTACATGACATTTCAGGTAGTAATTAATAAACATTAGCATTTGAATGGTTTTTGAATAAAGTATTTCCAAGTTCAAGTCCTAGTCATTAATCACCATTATGCAGAATGTGAGAAATAAGATGAGCTTTATCTACCAACTCAGTGAGCTCCTTAAATAAACTTATCTTCTCACTCTAATGCGGAAAATAACTTCCTTCATCACACTGACTTCATCTCTTGTTGATGGTTTATTTTTAATCCAAACAAGTGTTATTATCTTTCCTAATGAATGATGTATATTTACCTGGATTTTCTGATGCCATGCTCTTCAGTAGGTCCTTTTCTAAGTGTGCCTTATTTGCATAAAATCACATTCACTCTACAAGGTGTAATTTTCAATTCTGACCATAAGTATAATTTTCTATTAACTTGTGGCAATATAGAATAAACTATTTAAAGCATCTTAACTCTAATCTATTTATCATCACATGACATAATTTTCAATAAGCAATCCAGATTTTTATCTGTAAAGTGTGAGTTGTAATTCTTTACAGATATCGGATGATATTTACTGCATAAAGAGTCAAAAAATTACTCCTACAGCATAAAACTGGGTTTGTAACTCAGGCATAACTCTGTAAAAATAGATTTTGTAAGAGCAGCTATTTTAAATACACTTAATATCAGTGTTCTCATTTTAAATGACCATATGAATGGTATTTATGCTATACAGATTTTGTCACATTTAAATAAAATGGTATGAAAAGCACATTGGTGGGTCAATAGCAGATAAAGAAAATATTAAACATGAACAACAATAACAAAACAGTGCTCTTTTAGCTATAGTATTTCAATCTTTTTCTTTTATTTGTATTGCTTTATGGTCTGCCATGTTCAATGTTTTATATTAGAGAGGTTTATCTCATTAGAACATATGATAGTCATAGAGACAGGACAAGTGACTTTTTAGTGGAATGAGATCCCAAATGCCCTTTGGCAGAGGAAAGCTTATGGAAGACCACAGCAGTAAAATCCACTGCTGCTATCATCCTTCAAGTTTTATGCTCTCTTTGGCCAAAGTCACATGAAAACACATTTGGAAACGTTAGACAACAGGGAAAAGCATACTGAACCTACACTGAGATTCTACGGCCCCCTAGTCAGAAGGAGTATCATGAAGAACACAAACAAGAAATACCTGTAAGGAAGGGAGGCCAGGCAGGGGACACTTTACTCAATTCAGACAGGGGTGTTAATGAGAATAAGTATGGAAAAATTGGGTTGAAATTCCTCAGATACTAGAACCAAACTACCACATGATATAGCTAAATAACTTCTAGATGTGTATGCAGGGGAATCTCATTTAGCATGACACAGAGGTACCCACACACTCATGTGTATGATGACCCTCCTTGTGCTAATTTATAAAGTCAGATGAGGTACCTATCAATCACTATATGGTAAAGGAAAAGTTTATGTATATATATGTATATATATATATATATATAAACATACACATATATGACAATATTATATATTATATCTTATTAATAATATATGATTTAGTCATAAAGAAAATCACATATAGCCAGGTATGTTGGTGTACATGTTTAATCCCTGTACTGGGGCAGAAGCAGACTGATCTCTGTGAGTTCAGGTTCTGCCTGTTCTAATGAGTTCCAAGACAGATGGAGTTTATAGGTCTACACATCTCAACACCATCATCTAAAACATGAAGGCAACAATATTAGTTATCTATACATTACTGAAAGGATTAAATGAGTTAATACATATTTTTCAAAAAGAAACCAAGAACACAATAACAATGTTAATTTTTTAAATCTTGAGTAGGGTAATCTAAGCTATTACATCTATTGTAAAATGTGTATTAGCATCATATCTATAAACTATATATTTAAGAATTCTTTATTGTTTAGCTCTCAGATTAGAGACAAAAGCACTCCATAGAAAGCATGTATAGCCAAGTGAATAAATACCTGTTGAGTGCTCATAATTTAGTCAGAGTTAGTAAGGAAATTGTTATGATGCAGTTCTTTGTTATAATTCTATTAAAGATGAAATATTTTGCAGAGATTTGCTAAGATGATTAAAATGAATCTCTTGTTCTTATTAGCTGAGTCAATTCTAGGGCTTAGAACAAAGATTTAAATGTACAAGTATCAAATTTCGACCAAAGGCGCTGTAATGATCACGCTAGCCAAAATGTCATTGCAATGTCTATGCATACAGATACACACTAGAAAACCAATACAAAAAAACTAACAGGGTATGCCAAAAGAATTAAGTAACTCGGAAGACTCCAAACTCAGTTTTAAAATGCATCCTGTATTTTTTTCAGCATGATGCAAATAACTCATTTACATACACTGACCTTTCTGATAGAAATCATACTAAAAAACTCAAGGGATGTATGCCCCTACTTGTCATTTTATACTTTAATTTGTAGATGAAGATGAGCATTCATTTGAAAAGTTGGCACTTCCAGTCTGTAAATAGAAATAAATACTACTCCTGCCACATTTTTCGCACTTAGCATGTGCTGTCTAAGTTATTAAATCATACCTGCTCTCTTTATTTAAATATATGTGCAGATTGAAGCATAATTACATGTTTTTCTAAAGTTTCTGTAAATCTTGACTTTTTACTGCTTATTTTATTTACATTTCAAATATTATCCCCTTTCCCATTTTCCCCTCTGTATCTTAAGTTAGTTGATTAAGTTCATCCTGTTAATATCTGAAAAGCAATATTTGCACCAAATTTTTATGCTCAACCTCTGTAGAGTGCTAGTCCTGAAACAATAGGGTAGCTATTGACCATCTCATCTGTGCACTACCCCCTGATTTACCTCTGTTATATATGTATAAGGAATACATTTGGAATAATTTCAGTAGTTGACACAGTACGAAGTTGATTAGTTCAAAAACGCACAAGTATGTCAAACCTTTGGACCTTTGTAAAACAGTTGAACTTTTCTTCCTTCCAACAGCTGAACATAAATTATCACTTAAAACGCTCTCCAATGTAAGAGACATGTGTCTAATCACATATGATTGTTTTAGGTGATTTAAGAAATATAGAGTTGACATGAAAGGTAGGAAGTTACTCCCTTTTCAATTCTCACTTAGAGAAATAATGTAGGAGAAATGAAAATTTAAGTAATCCATTCTCAAACTCCCTTTACTCAAGGTAATTTGATAGTACTGTTTTGTTTTGCTTTAAACTTTGAGAGTATTAGTGTAAGTACTGTATTTACATAATTTACACTTCTTTTCTGCATATATGGGAAGCTACACCCATGCACTCTTAACAGTATGGTTGCCGTGATCGTTTGTATATGCTTAGCCTGGGAAATGGCACTATTAGGAAGTATGACCCTGTTGGAATAGGTGTGGCCCTGTTTGAGTGGGTGTGGCCTCTTTGGAGTAGATGTGTCACTGTGGGCGTGGGCTTTAAGACACTTTTCCTAGCTACCTGGAAGCAAGTCTCCAATCAGAGTTCAGATGAAGATGTAGATCTTTCAGCTCCCCCTGCACCATACCTGCTTGGACACTGCCATGTCCTTGGCTTGATGATAATGGACTAAACCTCTGAACCTGTAAGCCAGTCCCAACTAGATGCTGTCCTTATAAGACTTGCCTTGGTCTTGGTATTTGCTCACAGAAGTAAAATTCTGACAAAAACAGTTGCCTAAACAAGACCTGCATTATAAATAGAGTAGTTGACATGCCTCAAAGACTCACTCTTAGAAGAAGAGCTATAGGCAGTAATTGACTGCTGAAAAAGAATTGGTGTTTTCCAAGGATGAGGTCAGACACAAGTTATTTAATTCCAAGTGGTCAGCCCAAAGTGCATATACACATGAGCATTACTATATATATATATTTAAAGAGTGCATGAATTTATGTGGGTTTAGGGGAAGACATAGGTAGTAACTTTTGGTTTATAGAGTGCTCCTTACAAAGAACAGTGTTCAATAATATTTATGTTCTGTTCAAGCTATTGTTAATATATTTAATCAAGACATTTAACTTATGAGAGTGATAGAAATGAAACTTATATTTTAAAATAATATGGTGGTGTGCTTATCCCAAGGGAGCCCTATCTAACTAACATTGTAGTAATATTTTGCAGCCGCACAGTTTTGAGGATAAATCTGGTACTCAGCCCAATGGCCCCCATCTATCACACTTACCATTGTCTGACTACAAAAGCTCCAGAAAAATCTTAATTTCAGTGTTCCTCACATATTAGATACAGAATAAGATACGCCACAACTTACAAGATCCTTGACTTCTAGTAAATGCTTCAGTACATTATGCAGAGTTCTCAGCTCAGCAACAGACATCTTACCCTAATCATACATAGATGGGGGCTATTAAAATCCTTCTCCTCTAGCTTTTCATTATCTCTCATTCTCCTGCCCCTCCCCTTGATTATTTCTATAGCAAATATGAACTATTATATCAAATGAACTTGGAGGTCACAACATCTATTCTCACCAATGATTAGAGTTAGCCTTTCAAGTAGTATAAGATTATTGTTATTACAATAAAACCTGTCTAGTCACATGTAGTACTTGAATTACTTATGAGCCCCTTCCATGAAATCATCATGTTTCTGGTTACAAGTCAACTGATGAGCATCACTATTAAACACACCCTCCAACATGGAGCCAGCCAGAGTGTGGACACTGAGGCTTTTCATAACTTTCTTTATGGATAGCTTCTAGGAACGATGTTATAGGCGTTACAGGGAAAGTGAATGGCAAAGACCTGGAATCACAGCAACATGCTTAATTACAGGAAGTAGCAAGAGACAAATATTTTCCTGTGACTTGTAGGATAAATTTTGGTTCTATTTCAATAGATGCTTGAATTATATAAAGGTGCATAAAGATTCTTTGTTCCTGGTATTTGCATATAAAAATTAACTGACTGGAGCAAGACAACATACCATTTACTTGACTATCTTTTCTTAGTGGGTTTATAAACCACCATATTAACTTTGTTACAGATTAATGCTGGCCCAGTAAGTATCCAACAGGAACTAAGATTGTTTATTTCAGAAATGATTCCCAGAGTAAGCACTGATGCTTTGGCTAAATTTTTGCAAAGGCAGCTCCTTCTACAAACCTTAGAGGATCTCCTCTGTTGTTCCCAACTCAGCCTCCCATGAGCTTTTTCAGTATCCTTTGTAGCACAGTGTTATTAACATGGAGGCTCCTGGGTTGTTGTCTATAGTCTTTAATTTGTAAATGAAGCCATGTTACTTTGCTAATAGCATTGCCAATGCCTGTAACCTTAGAAAACTCTGAACAAAAGAATGAGTAGTGACTTTTAAAATTAAGCTTGGCTATCCTAGCTTTATCTTGGTAGTGGTTCTCAAACATTAGCCTATATCATAATTGCTTGGAAGGATTTGTTAGAATGTCAGTTACTGCACTCTCCAATGAACATATTTTGATTCAGTAACTCTGGGGTAGAGTTGGTGAATTTTCAATTATAAATTCCAGGTTCCTACTACTGGCAATCTGGAAAATTCCTGTGCTGTAAGACAAGTTATCCCTCTGAAAAACAGACCAAAAGCTGTCTAGTTAAACACTTCTGATATGTTGTTCTGTATTCACCTAGGCAGAATGAGTGCACAGTGTGTATTTATACAGCAAGGGTTGAGTGGTTATTGGGCACTACGTATTTGGCCTGAGCATAAGAGAGGGAAGAAGCTCGCTGCACTGAGTCTTTTTTTTTTGAATTGTAGTCACGCTGGCCTTGCTCTCTAAGTCCCCGGTGATGCTGCATGCTCTCAGCTTTCTGACATTTTGCAAGCATTAAGGCTAACCCTTGAGAACACTCACTCCCTTTGATTTTCTTCACAAAAGCTCAGAGCCCAGCACAACTCTTTTTTCCTTTCTGCTTCTTTTTTAGTTTCTTAACATTCAAAACCATACTTTCTTGCTAAAATTGTGTCTTTTCTTTTCTAGTTTCAATGATGAAGCACCACAGGAAAATGGAGGAGACAGAGGAATTGCTACACACGCTTTCTAGTGCATTGGAGTCATTATTGTACAGTGCATTGTGAATTTTAAGAAGGACTACACGATATCTCATTCTTCCTCTAATTATCTCCAGCAAATGGTAACATGGGTAAAGAAAAGTGGAATTTTGGCTATAGGCAAGTTGTTAATGTAACACAGTATTTTTATTTAAATATTGATCAAGAAAAAGGTGTGTGTTATAGGGAATCTGAGCACTTACTTAATGTAAAAATCAATTTAATATCCACAAACAATTTTAGTTTGGGCATTTTTAAGAGATTCTAAGATAAAGATTGTTTAAGGATGTCAGAAATATCTCAGTGTGTAAAAATCCTGGAAATAAATTCAAGAAAATGTGTTGTTCTCTGAGTAAACACAAGAACAATATGAAACAGCTGTTTTTATTTTGAAACACTAATATTGTTGTTTATATCATTTGTATTATCATGTTTGGATTGTAAACATATTCAATCCAATACTCCAGGCTATGAGGTACACTGACCAAGCCAAGTGAAATAAACATTTCTTTTCCTTATGATTTCTTTATGCTTTGAGCCTTTGGAGCTCACATTGTCTAGATGTTCATTAAATATAAAATAGATTATTCTGAACTGTAAGTCCTCACACTGTGTATCTATTTCTTCTTTGTGGCTATGTTTTCATACCCATTATTCAAACACTTTAATGTTTTTATTTCCTCCTCTAACAATTTAAAGTAAGTCTTCTTCCCCATGAAGATATACTTGAAGTCCTAGCCAGAGCAATTCAACAACAATAGGAGATCAAGGGGATACAAATTGGAAAGGAAGAAGATATAAAATTATGGAAAAAGGAATTGCTCTAATTATTCAGTAGGGTTGAAAATCAACAAAATTAAATAAGCACTATTTCATAACCCCAATTCCTTTCTCTTTACCATTTTCTTTTCTTTTTGATTTTTTTATTAGATATTTTCTTTATATACATTTCAAATGCTATCCCGAAATTTACCATTTTCTGTTCCTCCACGTTATCCCTTTTATTTCTACATAATTTTAAAAGGCAATTTTAGATTAACTCCGTAGAAAGAACCAGTAGAGTGGATGTTGTTAAGATTTTATACATATAGTGTCAGTCTAAGAAAATAGATCTCTGGTTTACCTTGAGCATTTGCCATTTATCATCTTTTTACAGAGGTATTGCATTGCTTTCAAGCAACCAGTGCTTGAAACTGGGCAGATGTGACTAAGAAATCAGAAGGCCTGCGGCATTGCTTCAGGTCTACTAGAGCTAATTGGAGTATAGGTGCCACGTTGGTTTTTAGCTAGTCATCTTCTGGAAAGTTTAGAGAGCCGCCAGGAGAAAACTGCCAGGGACAGTTCCAGCAATGTTGACATGCTTTAATTAATCTCTGGGTAATGTTCCAGAACAGTCAGCCGAGGATGTGGGGAAGACAATATTTACATACATGAGTCCCTCTTGCCCTAAGGTTTTTAGGTCTGCTTATTGTAATCAGTATACAGACATGCCTTGGTAGGGAAAACCCAAATCTTTGTGCAATCATAACAAGTGCTTATGTTTTTGTGCAAGGGTGCATCTCACAGATCAGAATGTTGCAGGTCTTGGTACACATTCAGTTCCTATAAATATAATTCCATCTATCAGGAAGTATCAAGGAAAAAGAAAATTCATCTCCATATGATTCTTTACTCAAACCCTCATCACAGGACTTCATTGCAGGTTTGATTAGGAAGTTAACAAAGTCCTCGAGTGATTTTGAAACTATTTTTAATTCTAAACCCAGGAAAAATCCTGTTTCTTTGCAAATTAAAATGTTTGTCTGTATTGCTATGATGTATTCTTCCTCTCCAGTTTTACATAGCACACCTTCCCAGGAGCCTCTGTGTCAGATCGTTAGTGGGTATATAAAGAAGGGGCATGTAGCAAAGCTGAAACAAAGTGAGGCAAAGAAAAACAATGCTATAGAAATAGCTTAAAGTCAGCTGGGCGTGGTGGCGCACGCCTTTGATCTCAGCACTCAGGAGGCAGAGGCAGGAGGATATCTGAGTTCGAGGCCAACCTGGTCTACAAAGTGAGTTCCAGGACAGCAGGTCTATACAGAGAAACCCTGTCTCGAAAACCAAAAAAAAAAAAAAAAGAAAAAGCTTAAAGTCAAGGATAGGTGACTATTTAAACGATGGTACATGATGCCATCAAAGATTAAAGATACAATTTTAAAAAGCAAATAAACAATTGTTGGCTATTAAAAAATGAAAAGCAAGAGTCATGTGTCTTCTGACCTCCATATAGCTGTCTCTTGTGAGACCATGCCGGGGCCTGGCAAACACAGAAGTGGATGCTCACAGTCAGCTATTGGATGGATCACAGGGCCCCCAATGGAGGAGCTAGAGAAAGTACCCAAGGAGCTGAAGGGATCTGCAACCCTATAGGTAGAACAACATTATGAACTAACCAGTACCACGGAGCTCTTGTCTCTAGCTGCATATGTATCAAAAGATGGCCTAGTCGGCCATCACTGAAAAGAGAGGCCCACTGGCCATTCAAACTTTATATGCCCCAGTACAGGGGAACGCCAGGGCCAAAATGTTGGGTGGGTAGGTTGGGGAGTGGGGGGGGAGGGTATGGGGGACTTTTGGGATAGCATTGGAAATGTAAATGAGGAAAATACCTAATAAAAATATTAAAAAATGGATAAAATAGTCATTATCAGTACTTGAGAACCCAGCTTCCTAAAGCTGTGGGTCTCAACCCATAGGGTCACAGTGGAGGTCCTAAAACTTGGTAACAGTAAAACATTTCAGAGTGGGCAATATCCAAAAAACTAAGTCACAATCAAACGCATAGTGAATCCCAGTATTGCCTCTGTCCTTCCCTGGGAGCTGCTGAGGTTTGCCCCTTGCGTGTGCTTGAGTTGTCCTTGAAAATACTAATAAAAGACTCTTCTAGTTTGCTTTCTTAAATTCTCTTATTAATGAGAACAAGAATCACACGTGGGGACTGACCTCTATTGTCCCTGTTTCATTAGCATCAACATTTGCTTTTGTATCTAATCAATGGTAAGCTCACATGGATAACAGAATTATTTCTGAAGTTATTGGTTATCAGGAAATATTTATTTATTTATTTTTGTATATACCAAATACCTGGACCCCAACAAACTTTGAGAAAATCAAAATGTATCGAGAGAGAGAGAGAGAGAGAGAGAGAGAGAGAGAAAGGTGACTGGACCTTGCTTCAGATGTTGGAAAGCATCTCATGAGCTTGTACATTGCTTGGGGGACAAGGAGGTGACAAAAGAACTTAGCATTTTCACTGAGTAAGTGTACACTTATCTTACACCTACAGTTCATCCCCTGGGTATTTTCCTTCTGGAAAGTAGAATTTGTATTTACACAGAAAGTCTTGCTTATCCTTATCCATAATTATCGAAAAACTAGACCAACCCCAAAATATTCTCAATCAAGTGAAGAGCAAAACCAAAATCCCTAGGGTATGTCTATGTATTAGAATATGATTCAGACATGAATAGCAATAACTGAAAACAATTGTAAGGCATTATTCATATTGAAATATCACACATATATGTCAGGGCATGATGCTGGAAGGCGCACTGTATGATGTCTCTCTATAAGTCTTCCTGGAATAAGATTAAGCATTGATGGAGAGTAATTTTAGCCTTGTCAAAGGATAGCAATGGTCTGATTATAAAAAGGAAGATGACTGAACTATGGTTTATTGTTATACGTATTATATATAGATATATATATAGATATAGGTATATGCCTATATCTATCTATATCTATATCTATATATCAAACATTTTAGGATATTTATGTTAGTTTGCCTGCATATTTGTATGTGCACCACATGAATGCACTGCCACTGGAATCCAGAAGAAGAGGACAAATCCCTTTAAATTGGAGTTACAAAAGTCTTTCTTTTTTTTTTTTTTTTTCCAAGACAGGGTTTCTCTGTAGAGCCCTGGTGGTCCTGGAACTCACTTTGTAGACCAGGCTGGCCTCAAACTCAGAAATTTGCCTGCCTCTGCCTCCCAAGTGCTGGGATCAAAGGCGTGCACCACCACACCCAGCACAAAAGTCTTTCAACACTTCCACCCGCACCCCCAACCCCAACTCTACCTTCATGTGGGTACAGGGAGCTTAACACGGATCCAGCAGCCAGTGTTCTTCTTTCTTTCTTTTGTCTTTTTTTGTAATTTTGGGATTTTTTTTTTGCTGTTTGTTTGTTTGTTTGTTTTGACAGGGTTTCTCTCTGTAGACCAGGCTGGCCTCAAACTCAGAAATCTGCCTACCTCTGCCCCCAAGTGCTGGGATTAAAGGCGTGTGCCACCACGGTGCTGTTGCAGCCAGTGTTCCTACCTGCTAAGCCATCTCTCCAGTTCTCCAAAGTCAATTTTCTTTGTTTCATGACTGCTATGTGGTTCATGTAATTTAAAATGTTATGCAAAAGAGGTATATACTGAAAACTTAATCTCTAGTGTGGTAGTATAGAGATGGAGATGATTAAAAGAGTGGGGTCATGTTGGAGACAATTTATTCAGTGGAGCATCGTGGGAAGTACTGATATTGTCTTTAGTTCTTTGGGGAGTTTTAAGCTTTGAAGTGAGGCTGGTGTCAGCCCTGGCTTCTTGTGTGCACAGCCACTATTCACTGCCTCCAGGTGAACCCTCATTAGATTCCCATCAGATGAAGCCACTTGTGCTGGGACTCTCACATTCCAAAACTGTGAACTAAACAAATGTATTTCCTTTATGAAGAACTCAGTACTAGATATTCCATTGTGGTAATCTAAGCAGATTAATGCAGTAGTTTAGTAAATAAAATATTTGTGTTTATTTTTACCTCATTTTAAATTTTATTACATTTATCTGTATGTGCACATGCATGCACATGGGCTTCCGTACTCTACTGACACCAAGTAGGTCCTGAGGCTTGAACTCAGGTCGTCAGGCTTGGCAGTAAGCACCCTCATCAATAGAGTCATCTTACAGGACCAAATTAAAAAACAGTTAAAAAAAAAACACCTCACACACTTTAAGAATTAAGGTTACATAATTTTGCACATAATCTCTCTTAATAGGCCACAGAAGGTAATACTGCCTGTAATTGGAACTCAGCTAGCTATTCATGGCCACACCTATTCCCGGTAGAACAATAAAACAAATAAACCTAAAGTACTTGCCAGGAGTAAATTGTAATTCTCTGTTTATATCTAGATGATTTTGTGTGTGTGTGTGTGTGTGTGTGTGTGTGTGTGTGTGTCTTATGTATTTAAAGCACATGTGTTATACTATGTATGTCTTTCATCCTAATTCCTTTTGGCTTAACAAAAATCTTTCTCTGGAAAAAAACGATAGTTACAATATAAGAATAAAGATGCAGAGGTGTTCAAAAGTTTATTATATGGAAAAGGAAAGAAGATAAGAGACTCAATCTTCCTTCCTTGCTGAAGGCAGCTACCAAATCTGTAGGAGTGGTTTTACCATTGTATACTGACAAACAATTATCTGTAAAATATATCCTCCTGTTCTTTTCCCTAGTCCAAAAAAAAAAAAAAAATCACCAATCACAAACCATTTAATTAATGGTTTAATTTACTTTATTGGGCATCAAAGCTAAAGCTTTCTCTATCTCAATAGTCTTTACACTCTCCTCTGATAAAACTGGGGGCTAAATATAGTAGATTCTATTTTGCATTTTTTAGCCGTGAAATATAAATGAAAGCCTTAATTAGAGGACTTCACTGCATTCTGTGTGGTACCTCTGGCTTCTGCTTGTTAAAAGCCCTTCAGGTTTTGTACTCTTGTTGGTATTACCTTAGAAAACCTGATTATCTCTCTTCCTAACTAGATTGACCTTGAACTAACAGAATCAGCCTGCATCTGCCTTCTGAGAGCTGCAATTCAATGTGTAACAATTACACCCAGCTTTATGTGGTTTTCTAAACTTATAGTAACTTAGAATTTTTTTTTTTTTTTTTTACCATTTGTAACATCATCCAGCTTTGCAAATTCCTCTCTCATCCTGGGTGGAAGTAATGTGGACTGCTGACTCTTTGTATGTTCTCCTGACCCAGTAATCATGATGCTCCTGACTGGAGAGAGCACATAAGATCAATAATACATTGGAGAAACAAAGCTATGTGTATTTCTCTCTTTGTATATTAAAATGTATGCATCTTTGTGTGTTTGTTCTTGATGCTTTTCAAGAGGATATTCTCAGTTCTGCAGTTTTGAATTCACCATTCTCTGCTGAGCTTTCGAAGAATGGTTTTATGCCTCCCACTTAAAGCATTAATATTTTCAGGTTTCTTTGTTTTATTACGTATGCATATATTACCAGTCTAGGATTATCACTTACTGAAGATAAGCCATTGTGTATTAACCATTCTTCCTTGCCTTAAATTCATTTCTGGAACAGGGTTCAGCCCCTATGCATACATAAATAAATAATCCTCATTTTCTTGTTAGATCTGGCTTAATGCACCTCACATATAAGATATGCAATGAATATTTGCTCCTTGAATAAATAGATGAAAGAGTAAAAGAAAGATTAACAGGCTAGGGAGTGCTGGAAATGCTACCTTACACGTTGCAATTACAGGAAGATTATCATTAGCAATAATGTGTTATTGCAAATACCATTCTGCCTGATCGGATAATGTCAACATTTGTTTATTGTGCACCTGCACATGCCACTGAAGGTTGAATTATATTTTCATCCTATCATTCACCTGCTCAGAAATTCAGCACCTACCTGGGAGTGCTGCAAAATGAGTTTAGAGCTGTTTTTTTTTTTTTTTTTTTTTTTTTTCATGATGGCATTTTTATTAGCTTTGCTCTTTATCCAGTGTGCCAGCATGTGTTCAGTATGAGCATTCTGTTTCACAGTGTTCCTTTACTCATTCTCCTCTGTTACCTTCCCTGTGTCTTTCTGCCCATCCATTGTTTCTTCCTTGCTCTCTCTTCTTTTTCCCTTTCTCTCACTCTCTTTAGCAAATTTTTAACTATCTCTGTACTTCATCTTGATGCAAAAATCCTACAAACACAATGACACAGCTATCGCACTGTGGAAGCACAGAGTCCAGAGCCAAATCATACCTTTCTCCTTGCTCTGCCCAATCGACCTTTTCTCTTGATAGTTTAAGTTCTTAACCTTTACATGATCCATATAATTATGTCCCTTGCCTCCATCATGTCTGTCCTACCTCCAAAATGGAGCACCCTTTAAAAGCAGCTGACCTGTATCCAACATCTCCCACTGAACCGTTCTTCTGTAGATTTAACTCCTTATCATAAAACCATCCGTCGTATTCTCTTGTGGGATGTTTCATGTGCACTTGTGACATCATCTTCGCAATTACTAGGCAACTTTTCCGTCAGTGCTCATTACTCTTTGCAAGGAAGCTAATGGAAAAATTTGACACAGCTTGAAGAATGTAAGTATTTGTAATATCCCAGTGACATAGAGGTAGAGATTTAAGGATGAGAGAGTAAGGTATTGGGGCAAGGAAAGAGAAAAGGAAGAAAGCAAAGTGATAAGGATCCCAATCTTGTTGAATAAAACCAAAAGCTTGTCTGTAGATATTTGTCATTGAATGTTTTAGCAAATTGTGTACAGTGAGCTCTGCAAGCCTAGGACAGCATTTATTGCTGGACACGGGAGGCACTCTGTTTGATTGATATTATTATAATTTATATATATTAAATAAATACCTTTAAATGTGTTGTTGTTATTAAAATATCTAAGTTAAATTGAACAAATATTCACCTTTTTGCTGTGTACTGGGATAAGAATGTCAAAAAAGCAAAATAGGAAATTCTAATCGAATTTATACTTCAAAACAAAACCCACATATTCATTGCTTTCCGGAGGATATTTTATGTCATTAATACACACAAAGAATATAGATATACATGACTGCTTTAAAAGTCTTTTATGTGCTATGCTGTTCAAGGACATTATTATTCACTAGTAGACAATAGAGGGCAGTAGAACTATGGCTCATAACACTGATTTTAGACAAACGTACCATCCTTACCTTCATCCTATCCCCTAGAAAACATGCTCCCAACAAGTCTGATATGTTGACAAAAGAAGAAAGCTAACATCATCACTTTTGCTCTTATTTGCAGAAACTGTTTATTCTAAGAGAGGTGAATGCAGCTTCAAGACATGTGGATTCTGTAATTTTTCTTGATCCTTGTGTTGGCTTTCTGGACTTTGAAGCTTCAGTATCAGCGCTAATGCACGGCTTTTATGGTATTCATTGATGCCTAAAACAAAGTATGTGTCTTATTAAGTGAGTTCAGAGAGGAAGAAAAAGATTTCAGTCTAACCTGGTTATTAAGTATTCAATAGATGCTGATAAAATAGCACCTTAGAATATAGATATATAAATATCTAAGTGACAGAATTAAACTATTTCAAAAAATTGACTTATTGCAAACTCTGTGACTGACAGAGTGTAGCACAGGGAAATTCATGGCCTCTTTCTCATGAATTTTTATTATGTGCATATATGTTTTGGTACATACATATATATTCCTAAATAAATTAGAACACAACAATCGATTATCTAATACCAAAAGGTAACCTATGAAAAAAAATATATACAAGTACCACACTGACTGAACAGTTTATCTATTTGTTCAATTCCTTATTTTACAAAGAAAAATAGATAAAAATCATGTTGGATCTAAGTATATTCCTAACTCATATTTTTCTTCAGTTATCTGCTGTCTTTTTCACAAATTTGATCACCATCTCAGATCTACTTGGTTTAGATAAAAAATAATGTTTAAGTCAATAATGTTACTCTTCTTATAAATTTCTGGTTAATTACAAGTAACATGCTGTTTTTCCATATGTTTTTCTATGTGCTATAAACAATATAAAATTAAAAACTCATGATACCTAGATAGAGTAGATGATTGATAGATAAATAATAGATAGATAATACATATTATTCAGATAGGCAGGTGATAGAGCTGTTAGGTAAGGGACAGACGGAAAGATAGGTAGATAACGGATTGATAGGGAGGTTGAAGGAAGATAGGAAGAAGGACACATACACACATAGATGCATAGATACAAAGATATATACTGGTTGTTACAGTATATCACCAAATTATCAGTGAAAGTGACGAGAAATCTCCAGATTACAGGTTCAAGTATTTCTGTACCCAGGATTATACATTTTCTCATCATAAAGAATACAAGGTCAAACACCGATGGTACACACCTATCACCAAAGTTTGAGAGTTTCTTCATCTTCAACTCTGTGTGCAATAAAGATCTTACTTTTTCAAGTCACTCTCATACAATCTTAGTCATTATTTAAGGACATTTTCTTCCAATTTAAATAACATAAGCATGAGAAATATTGAATGAGTCTTTTCTGCAAATGATTTTATTATGCTTGAAGTTATTATGGTTATTAAAAGTATATATGTAACATATGTAGTGCACAACACAAGACACAAACACACACACATACAGAGAGAGAGAAAGAGAGAGAGGAGAGAGTTGTGTATAAAGCAGTTAGAATTCATCCTCTGAATGCTTAGATTATAAGTGTGAGCTACCATGCCTAGCTGCTTGTAGGTTGCACTGCTTTCATTGTATTTTGAAAATAATCCTTAGAACTATGTTACAAGACAACCTAATTGTGTTTTAATTTATAGGTCATTAAATTTTGCTACAAAGGAGCAAGAGAACCATTATAATATAAACAGACTCATAACTATATTGACCCAACATCTAACAACATTGACTTACAGTGAATATTTAATTAAAATAACATTGAACAGGACAAGATTAATTTCAAGGAATATCTAAAGCCAACTACTATAATAAATAAAAATACCCATTACTAAGTTTCCCTTCACTGAAAGACATTCAATACTTTCTAATATTTAACTTCCTAGTAAAACCTAGTTAAAAGTATTCCAACATTAACATTCAATGTTTCTTTTTTGGGTGGGAGTAGGAGGATTATAAATTTCGAGTATACTTTTAAACATTAATTTCAAGGAAGACAGCTTAATGACTCAATCTTTTAAAGTTAAGTGAGTTCCAGGACAGCCAGGGCTACACAGAGAAACCCTGTCAAAAAAATAAAAACAAAACAAACAAGCAAAAGCATAAAAAATTAATTAAATCTTTTATAAAACACAAATTAGCAGATTCAGATAGAAAACATAGGTGGGTACAACTGTTGGGTATAAAACAGAAATATTTAGGTGCTCAGCACATCAGTACTCCCTGAATGTGGCAGAGGATTACATTTGCATATCTTCACTGCTGAAAAAGGAAGTGAATATTCCAAGAATGTGTCACAAAAAGAACAATAAACACTTTCAGGTTAAGTAGAAAATCTTTAGTCTTCATGGTACTATGTAGAAATCTGTGACTATTTCTACTCCTCAGTGCCATTCTTATTTGTTTGTAAGATAATACAGAAAGGTATGACATTTAGTATCAAGATTATTATATTAGTGGACAGAAATCCTAGAAGAAAGTTTTTTTAAGTGTATTAAACCTATTCTTTCACCATTATTTTGCTGAAAGTATTAAACAGGAAGCTGAAAAATAATCAAGTTTCTGTGGTGAAAAATATTTGTGGTTTCCCTGCACATCTACTTCCCATGGAAACCACCTCAATGGTATTAATAAATAGGATTGTTGATTGGAGAGGGTTATCCAAACTCACAGAGGATTCATGAAACTATAGGTCATGTCAAATTCAGTAAATTCATGTTTTTTTTCCACTCCCTTAACTACTCCAAATAACATTGTGTCACTTTTGTAGTTTGAAGCACACCAGAAAAGATGCTTAAATTTCTCATTACTTCTTTACAATTCCACAGAGATAAGATTTAAATTTGAATATGTTTCCTAAACTTTTACTTGTTGGAAAATTAATTTTCCATATTCATACAATAGTTGAATGACTCAACAAAGGTTGAAACGTATGAGATGATTGGATTATCAGGATCTTTGATTCATGTCTTAATCCATACATGGATTAATGGATCATTAAGCAGCTTGATTAAAAAAGTATGTTTTACTTGCCTACCTCCTGTCTTTCCATGTCATTTCATGCTGCCTTAGATCTCTCCAAAGTCCCTATTAAAACAAAAACTCGGCAGATGGAGGCCCCTGCCCTTGAACTTTTGAGTTTTCAGAGCTATAAAAATTAGTTTTGTTTCCTAAATCACTTTCTCTCAGGTGTTCTATTAAAGTAAGAGATAGCAGTCAGAGATCCTATGGATATTGAATTCTGTGGCATATGATTTTTTTTTCTTCCATTAAGTTGATAACTTCTATTTCTTCACTTAAAGAAAACACCTTATGACTTTCATTTAGTGTGTCTGAGTTGTCAGCAGACACCTGTCTTTATATCAGGAGTGTTACTAAAATGAGAGTTTCTTGAACAGATGTACTATTAAAAAAGGTGCCCCCTGATGTTAGAGTGACTGACACTATATTAGTAGAACCATTCTATCCTTAATAACCACCGTGTAGCCACCAAACACTTGCCAAAACAGGAACAAAGACTTAAATCATAGGTCTAGAAAAGGCCCAAGTAAAAAGTCCCTTAATGTAGAAATTATATGTTTCTGGCTCCTATAGATCTGCTTCTTGCTAAGTGAAGTGCTAACTGAAGCCAACTAGAATGTAATTTCTGAGAGTAAAAGTCTAAGAACTGTGATGCTCAAGGCTAGGTGATTTGGGTAAATTCCCCCTGCAGCCATCTCTGTCAATTAACATGTTCTTTCTGGCTTTGAGAGTGTCAGTGTGATGGTGACTGATAGCCTTACCACACACTATTGGACTATGATAATAATAATAGTAAGGACTGCTAAATAACCATGACTTGGTAGATACAACATGGATACCATAGATGAAGGAATGACACATCCTATCCAGGATGAAACAGAATAGCTATAAATTTCTTCATACTACAAAGAGTAGCATGCAATTTAAAACACAGTTTGTTCTTTCTGAAACTAATTAATGGCTTTAGTCTATGATTGAACATAGGTTACTGAAACCATGCACATTGAAACCATGAATAAACCTGGACTTGTTTAGATAAAAATTCTTGCACAATAGCATAATTTTAAACAGTAGTTATAATAATACTATTTATGTAAAATACTAGAACTAAAAACTGTAAGATGGTAGGGAATGGGTGGAGAGTAGAACAGCAGGATATCAAGAAGGCCATAATGATATACCTACGCCCATGCTAATAACAAGAGTAAGGTTTCTCTTCAAGGACTATCTGTCCTTCTGTCCTAATTACACAGCTAGCATAGTGTCTGGTGAATGGTACAAATATTTCAGAACTATTTGTCAGGCTGTGAGAAAGTTCAGCAGGAAGGGTCACTTTCTGACAAGACCGACAACCTCATCTTGATCCCTAGACCGCACATGATGGAATGAGAGAACACTCACCAAGAGGCTGCACATCCAACTGAACATGCTAGCTATGGTGTGTCTACACCTTTATGTACGGGCATGAAAATACATGCAAAATAACTAAATGCAATATAGAGGTTTGCTAGCACTAGTTTGTCCTGATGATCAAGTACTCAGGATGAAGTTTAAGGATTGATTGATATGGGGTGAAAGGACATGGACCCAGAGCCTAGAGCTGAGTTAATCTGGAAAACAGTTATATCATATCATATCAGGAAAGGTCATCAGGCTTTTATTCATGAGTTTTCCCTCTAGAAAATTGGGACTTATCTGTTCTCATCAGTTTAGACATACATCACTGAGTAATTTTTCTTGCCTGTTAATGATCAGAATGAGAATAAAGTATTCTGGCATAAAGTGAGATTGATCTCTCATTTCAAGGTACAACATCTTTAATCCTTCTATAGTTTAGACGTTGCATGGGCCACTATATTCTTGTGTATTAAAGTCCTAGTCTCTATGTTGGTGCTATTACCTGATGATGGAAACTTTGGGAAGTATTTTCTGTTGGCGGTGTTTTGGTCCTTGAGGGTTGGATCATTTCTACTTCCTGGGGAAACACTGTACTCTTCTTGTTATTAAAATACAGCAACCTATCTACTGATTTTGCACTAAAGCCCTTAGAGTTGGCCCAAAGTAAAACATTTTTTCTGTTTTTGTTTTTTTGTTTTTTCATAATTCTTTAAATTCTTTGTTTCCCAGGGTGATTTCCTCAGTGCACAGGCAGCTCTGGATGGAGGGAGGATAGCCACCAGCTAGCTCACTCAGCATTTTAAACTTGAATTCCTTTGATATCTGAGTTTATTCAACAGTTCTTGGGTTTAGTAAGCCCAAAATATTTTATTAGGAAACTGTTTCAAAAATGTTTGCACTGCTTCTTTTTGTTGTCCCACCCCTCTCGATGGGATGAAAGGGTAAAGAACTCAAAGAACCCCGACTTCCTGCCCCTCCCTCATTGTGTACCATTGTGTTATTGTACTCATTGTGTCCTTGGGAGACATCTTACCTCTTGTGTTGAATGCAGACGTAGGTTGGGATGTGTCTGCTCTTGTAGAAAGTGCTTTTTTTTTAAATCAGGAACATGTACACTAGACCCTGTTCCTGTCCACAAGCTGAGCCATATGCACATAAGCTGGACTGTTTTCTTTGGTCTGAACTTTTATAGCCTGTTTTGAAGATGAATGCATTGGCAAGGTGATTGATACCATCTTTGCCTAAATGCAGTGAGTGTACTGGAAGCTCACTCCTGGGGTCAGTACATGTAAATCTGGAGTGGTTTATATACAATAGGGGCCAAAAAAAAAAAAAATCAGCAAATCTATTAGAAAACAAGTCAATGTGTGTAATGCTAAAATTTGGGGGGCTTTCAGATTTATCTAGCTACACTGTCTGAATGCATAAACATTCCACGTTTCTTCTTCTTCTTCTTCTTCTTCTTCTTCTTCTTCTTCTTCTTCTTCTTCTTCTTCTTCTTCTTCTTCTTCTTCTTCTTCTTCTTCTTCTAGTAGCGCTTTGTGCTTCAGTGTGTTCTGATCATTAGTATTAACTCTGGGATACTCCGAGCTCTGTGTATCTTTCTCTGAGTGGTGACAGTACATGTGAGAAGAGGTACATTCCCTGGATTTTTGTTAGTGTATTTATTTCATTCCAATTTGATTTAATTGTTGATACTTAATTTGTCAGTAGACGTGCTTTATTTATGATATATTTCCACTTAGTTATGTTATTATATATGGATGTAAATGTAGATTTGGTGTTTTACAAAAAAAAACATTATTTTAAATCTGATTTTACACTGTAGTCATGATCTCCCTTCTGGCTAGCCCTCTGACTGTTCCTCATCCTATACCTTCTCCATCTCCATGAGAATGTCCCTCCCTCCCTCCCACTCCCACTCCCACTCCCACTCCACCAGACCTTCCTACTTCCTGAGGCCTCAAGTCTCTCTAGGGTAAATTAAATCTTCTCTCACTGAGGCCAGAAAAGGTAGTCCTCTGCTGTGTCTATGTCAGAGGCTTCATATCAATCTGGTGTACGCTGTCTGGTTGGTGGCTCACTGTATGAGAGATCTTTGGGGTCCAGGTTAGTTATGACTGCTTGTCTTCCTATGGGGTCACCCTCTTCTTCAGCTTCTTCTAGCTTTTTCCCTAATTCAACAACAGGGGTCCCCAGCTTCTCTTCATTTGTTGGGTGTAAATATCTTCATCTTACTCTTTCAGCTGATTGATGGGCCTCTGAGAGAGCAACCATTGAGGCTCCTGTCTGTAAGCACACCATAGCATTAGCAATAATGTCCAGCCTTGGAGCCTCCTCTTGAGATGAATCTCAATTTGGGCCTGTCATTGGACCTCCTTTCCCTCAGGTGCTTCTCCATTTTTGTCCCTACAGTTCCTTCAGACAGGAAAAATTCTGGATCAGAGTTTTTGACTGTTGTCATTTCTCTGCAGTGGGATTCCCGTGACCTTGGGAATAGTCTGTGCCTTTCTGCTGGGGCAGAGTCCTGCCTCTATACTGCTGTACCATGTGTATGTGAATCTAATCTATCAGTTTCTACCTGGACATGCAACCACACCCTCTTTTTCATGGATGAAAGCTTTGATCAGGAGGGACACTTTATGGCACTAGTGAAGTCTCAGATTGTAGCAAAGATACAACAGTCAAAAGGATAAATGATAGTAGAGCCCATACCTTGATTATTTACTCTTCAGCTACTTGCTAAATGCCTGAGATGCACCAAGTGCAGTAAGAGAATAGATGGAAAAAATGTCAGTCTGTTGGAAGAGATTAATCTATTTCTATTTGATATTGATTCTGTAATTTCCAATAACATATGCATATGCATAGGGTTTAGCAGTGTTCATATAGTTCAATGATCTATGGATTGCTGGCAAAAGCTCTGACATTTGTTCTATACGTGCTCCTTATCTTGGTTCCATTTTTTCATTTCCCGAATAAATGCAAAGCTACTCTAAACAGTACAGCAGGTTCTTCTTCTTATTTACCCACAAATACTAAATATCTCAAATAATGTCATATAACTCTTGTTTAATTTGTCTTATTTTTCACACTTAACTCTTATTCAAGATGTTAACAGTTTATAGAAGATTATTGCTTTTAAATAGACCTCATCCAAAACCCAACTACTTAAAAACCTACACCCTAATGTTGCAAACAGTGTTGCTTCCATTTTTAAATGATACTGAAGCAAATAAATGATTAGTCTAAGCCTATGTAAAGCCTAAGAATTTTGACTTATACTAGTACATTGATTATGCACAGTTTTAAATTATGAGCTTAATATTCTGTTTACTTGAACATGGTAAATTTATAATGTATCAAAAGCAAATTGTATATTATGAAATGTTTTTTCTTTGTTATATTTTGTCTTCCTTACTACTCTTCACACTGAGTTTGATGTAGCTTAACACCCAGAATCCCTCACAAAATTACAAGCTAAAAATCTGAGTTGTGAGGGAGGCATTTTGGAAGTCCTGAAACTTAATTGGGTGGGTGGGTCTTAGGAGATACACCCCTGAAGATATGGAGGGTCTTTAACCCCTCCCTTGCCTTTTGTGATTCCTGGCTATGAAATGAGTAGTTTAACTTCACTGTTCTCATCCTTTACAACATACTGCTTTGCCCACAGCCCAAGAATAGTATAATCAACCAACTCAAACTATAATTATATTTTGAATTCTCAAAAACAAATAATAAATTAAATAAATTCACAAAATTTCCTTTATAAGGTTTTTATCTCAGATATTTTGTTACAGCAATGGAAAACTGCATGAAATGGCTTTTGTTTCTGACAGTGGTTTTTTTGGACCATTGACCAACATGATGGCTGTTAATGCCTGAATATGTGGTTGGCTACAAGAAAAAGACATCACCAGTCACAGTCTCTGTTAGGATACTTTGGTAGCATGTCTGTAACAGCTATGCTTAAGTAAATGGAAATACAATTGGACAGCCTTTTCATGACAAAATTTCGATCTCTTCATTTCCTTGCATCTTTTCTGTAGTTATTCATAAGCAAGAAAATATTATGTGTATTTAAAAATACAAGATATAATTTAAATCTTCTGGTTTCCTCTGATATTTCTATAATGAATCACTATTACCACATGGAAATACTGCATTTGCTTCCTTTTATCCCAAGGTGACCTTGTTGTTTATCTTTTGCAGCATACAATCTATACTCAAGTTCCTTAAAGTATCTTTCAAAAGACGGAACCCAGATTTTAGATAGATAGATAGATAGATAGATAGATAGATAGATAGATGATAGATAATAGATTGTGAGCATTAAAATGGGTGACTGTGGAGATAAGGATGATCTGAAAGAAGTTGGAGGGAAAATTGGAACAAAATATATTATATGAAAAATTATAGAAAATAATATTAAAATTAAAAACATAGCATTACATGGTTTAGATTACTTGAAATGGTTTAATTGGAATGAATTTATGCATTATTATTGATTTACCAGATGCTAATATCTTCCTTGTAAGTATCCACAAAATCAACCCTAACCTTCCTCCTCACTCCAAATTCTAATACCTTTGCCAATATTGCTTTTGCTTCAGGGATTGTCTACTTCCATTCCTCTGTTAGGAAAATACAAGAATGTGTGGGTCTCTGCACAGGTGATGTAATTCAGCTGTTACCTCAGCAATCCCCCACTATGGAGGACTTTACTGCACACCCTTCCAAAAACTGTCTTCTGTGTTAGTGTCTTCCTTTGAATGAGCTTGATTAATTTAGATTCTGCTTAAATTCATCAACTTCTACATATGAAAATCAACCCTTACCTATGTATTTGTTTGTGAGTGTCTTTGTGCCTTTCCCTTCAAGGAGAGTAGACTTTCAATCTCCAGGGTAAGAAGCCACTGCCTTGTGCGTGGAGCAACATCTGGTGTGCAGTATGTGCCCAGTAATCATCACTGAATGAAGGAACTAGGGTTGAAATGAAAATCAATAAGAATCAGCATGAAAAACAACTTAAACTCGTTTTCAGTATTCCTTTGAGTCCTTTTATGTGCTTATGTTTTTTGTTCTCTTTTAGATACAAGTGGGATAACAGCCTACTAAGGAGCCATAAACCTTTCTAGAAATGTGACTGACTAGGATAAATACAGAGAGACTTTAACACAGTTCTCTTGCTTCATTTAACCAAAACATGCAGTATGAAAACTAAATGGGGCTTTTGTTTTAAAATTTTAATTTTACTTTCCAGTCAAATATGCTGATCAATTTAACGACAAAGTCATAAACAGAAGTATCTTATGCCCAAATTATACATACATATAGAAATAAATGTTTGATAACTCCTAACAAGTTAGACTATACCTTTCAATTTCTACAATGTTCCAACACAGTATTTCTTTTGATTTAGAGTACAGATAATTAATTATTAAATAAAACAAGATTATTAATTGTAGATAATTATCACCAGAGAAATAAGATCTAGAATATTTAGTATGCAGATTTCAAATGATTAACTTATTGGTTATCCAAAATTCATTGCATCCACTTATAGCGTTTTTATAATAAAATGAAATAATTAGATTCATAGGCATCAGGGCTGCAAAGTAGAACTTCCTGTGAGGACGGTCCTATGCTATAGCTGTTGTTTACAAAATGATCACAGTAGGCTTATATTATTACTGATCCCTTCAAAGATAGCTGACAGAGCAGGAGCTACAGCTCAAGGGTAGAACACTTCCCTAGGATTCATTAAGCCTGGGATCAGCTAGGAACTTAATTTTAAATATTGTTTGATTTTTCATTTAAATGGGTATCTATCTAGTGGTTTCTATATTCAATAGCATTAGTATATTATACTAAGTTAAATGAAACTCAACATTATAAATAGAGCCAGAGAGGGTGAATTATGATGGCTAGAGAATTAGATGTAAAGGATTATTCAAATTCTTTTAAACTGTTACAGTTTGCGTGTTATATACTCATACCATTATCTACTTTGGTAAGTCATATACAAGGTCAGGTGCCTGAGAAGTACCATAGCGGGGGACTTGGATGCAAAAAGTTTTTGAACTATGCAGTGGGATCATGAAGGAAAAAAGAAACATTCATAGTTAACTTTATAGTCTAAATCTTCCACAAAAGATAACGTATCACTTGGTATGAAGATAAAAAGGATCTTTATAAAAACTACTGAAGCCAACACAGAAGGGTGAATCTAAGACTTTCCCTCATTTTTAGGGATTTCACAATTAATTTTTTTAAATTTTTTTAAAATTTTTTTAATTAGGTATTTTCCTCATTTACATTTTCAATGCTATCCCAAAGGTCCCCCATATCCACCCCCCATCCCCTACCCACCCACTCCCCCTTTTTGGCCCTGGCATTCCCCTGTACTGGGGCATCTAAAGTTGGCAAGTCCAATGGGCCTCTCTTTGCAGTGATGGCCGACTAGGCCATCTTTTAATGCATATGCAGCTAGAGACAAGAGCTCCGGGGTACTGGTTAGTTCATATTGTTGTTCCGCCTATAGGGTTGCAGTTCCCTTTAGCTCCTTGCGTAATATCTCTAGCTCCTGCACAATTAATTTTAAATAAGAGTGTTAATCTTTTATATATACTTGCATATAGTTTTAATTTTATTCTTTCCTTTGTCTAATTCAGTGTTTCTTAACTTTGACCAGCCCAGCAATTTCTCTCCTTTCCTTTCCTTTCCTTTCCTTTCCTTTCCTTTCCTTTCCTTTCCTTTCCTTTCCTTTTTTAATTTTTTGAGACAGGGTTTCTCTGTATAGTCCTGACTGTCCTGAAACTCACTCTGTAGACCAGGCTGGCCTCAAACTCAGAAATCCACCTGCCTCTGGCTCCCAAGTGCTGGGATTAAAGGTGTGTGCCGCCACACCTGGCTCTTTTTTTTTTTTTTTTTTTTTAGCAATTTCTAGAGTAGGTTGGGTACAAAACACTTTGGATACTGTTTAAGAACAATTTTTTTCCTGATGATTTTTCCCTTCTGTGGTGATTTGTCTAAATTCTGTTTTGCTTGCCTTCCTTTGACAGTGTTTAACCCTGTACTTTTGTTTGAAATCACTTTCCTCTGAAGGCGTTAAAGCAAATCAACTCAGCATTGCTTCAACCACATGTGAATCATGTTTTTAAAATAAATTCAAACCTGCAATTACCTGAAATTTCTAAGTGCTTATATGCCTAAAGGTTTAATTGATAACACTAGTTTCAAATAACCTAATAAACTTTAAGCATGTAAATATAGAATGATAAATTTTCCCTCTAGCTTTTATACATTCCAGCCCACCAGGAGCTACATAATTTTAGAATCTTTTTAGGGATGACATGAAAAATATCTTTCTTTGGATTCAATCATATAAAAATTACTATTCAATGTTTCAGTGCTATAACTATCTAGATAAATCTCTTAATACTCTAAACATCTGCATAACTATAAGTCCTATTACTTTCAGATTGACCAGCTATTAATATATTTATGCAAAAGTAAATTACCTAGCATCATTGGAGAGGCAATTTGGAATGTGAATAAACATAAAAACTTTATTCAGACATTTTACAGTGTTACTATTGTTACACAGCAATCAGGTGAAATGAATGTGGATAATTGTTATTTTAGGGCTTGTTTTTAAGATAGCAACCACTTTATAAGTTTATGCATGTCAAATTGTTAAAATCAGTGATTTTTAGCAAGCTTATGCTTGTCTTGTGAAATTTTTCATGAAATGGTAAATAAACTTTTATTCTCCCATTTGGCATTTAAGATACATTTCAGTATTCATACGCATGCTGAAGTGTATCTCTTAGGGAATGTTTGGTTTTATTCTCGGAGATAAAGGTTTGCACAAGCTTATATTTGGAAGAAATACTAAAAAAATGAATTAATGAGGCTAGCACAAGTTTAGTATTACCCACAGCGTCTTTGTACAGCCCACAGCAATGCATTATGTACTCAGTAGATTTTGGTCACTGAATGAAACATGTATTAAGTACCTGTTGCATGTGTTATGGTTTCAATATATCTTCCAGAGTACACAGCTTGAGAATGTAGACTGTGGATAACACTGTTGAAATGCGAGGCCATTTAGGGGTGTTTAGAGCCTGAGGACTCTACTCCTTAAAGAGACTAATGTCATAGTTAAAAGAATGGGACCACTACTACAGGAATAGGCTGCTTATGGGTGAATGGGTTTGGGTTTTCTGGTCCTTTTCACATGCTTATAAACTTCTTGATTTTTCTCCCTTTGCCAAGGGATGAAGCAGAAACAAGGGCTTTTCCAGAAATGGATAATTTGATCTTTGCATTTATAGTCTTCGAAAGATTTAAGATGTGTAATTTTTCTCAGTTCCCGAGTCAAGTCTTCTGAAATAGCAGTGATGGAGTTTTAGAAGTAATTGTTTTCTGAGTAAGCATAGGGATACAGTCTTGCATTTGCTCTATTATAGTCTAATTTACCTCTTTCTTGATTTGATTTGTGCCATTATTTATTGGGATTTAACAGGAACTCAGTAAATATTTACTGACTAGAAAAAAACAAAGATTAAACACCTCTGAGAAAAATTGAATTTTGATGATTGGTTGATTATCTTTGGTAAGCAATTACCCGAAAATATAAGGCATGTTATTTTTAGCTTTGAGAAAAAAAATCTTTTAAAGTCCTCCCTTTAAAAAAAACCAACCAAACAAACAAAGAAAAAATAAACAAAATAAAAATCCTGTAAGAATCATTAGTTCAGAAACTTAAGAATCATTACTTCAGCCAGAAGATGGTGGTGAATGCCTTTGATCCCAGTACTTCCCAGAGGCAGAAGCAGGCAGATCTCTTGAGTTCAAGGGCAGCCTGTTCTGTAGAGTGAGTTCCTGTACAGCCTTGGCAACAGAGAGAAACCAGTCTTGAAGAAAAAAAAAAACATTGTTTGTATTTACAAGATTCCATTCAGCTTAAGGACCTCCCAGTCAGATGTACAATCACACCAAGCCTTCCACACCTCATGCTATGATCCAAGTATCTGCTACACTATAAGGCATATCTTTACAGTGTTTCTCTTCTTTTTTTTTTCTTTTCTTTTCTTTTTCTTTTTCTTTTTCTTTTTCTTTTTCTTTTCTTTTCTCTTCTTTTCTTTTCTTTTTTTCCTTTCCTTTCCCTTTCCCTTTCCCTTTCCCTTTCCCTTTCCCTTTCCCTTTCCCTTTCCCTTTCCCTTTCCCTTTCCCTTTCCCTTTCCCTTTCCCTTTCCCTTTCCCTTTCCCTTTCCCTTTCCCTTTCCCTTTCCCTTTCCCTTTCCCTTTCCCTTTCCCTTTCCCTTCCCTTCCCTTCCCCTTCCCCTTCCCCTTCCTTCCTTCCTTCCTTCCTTCCTTCCTTCCTTCCTTCCTTTCCTTCCTTCCTTCCTTCCTTCCTTCCTTCCTTCCTTCCTTCCTTCCTTTTTCTTTCCTATTGAAAATTCTGCTCTTAGTTTAATAACATTGTTATCTTAGTATTTCGTTATAGTATCTGTCTTACATCCTGTTAATCTTTATGCTTCTATTTTGAGATTTAAGTATCTGCTAGATCAATTATCTCTATCATACTATAGAGTGTATAGTAAGGATACTTAGCCTAATGATGTTTCATTGGATTCTGATTTGGTAAACCGTGTTGGTTTGGGTTCTATAAAGCATCCAGTTTTGGTTCATCCACGGCATCTGAATAGCTTCTTTTCCCCAAGGGACAAAGATTATGACATTATTTCTGGAAGGTGGTATTCTGCTTTCTCTTATATTCTACATTTCTTGCAGTGGTGTGCATCAGAGAGTTTGCATTCTGTGCTTATGCTTGCTCTGTTTGTGATGAGTCACTGAGACTGCAATCATCAACACTATACTATATAGTATATTATGTTTTGAATGCCACATATAGGATATGGAAAGTTTTATGCGTGCTTTAAGACTATGAAGTTAGCTTTCATCTCAAGTAGTACCCAACCACAGCAGTTCTGTGTGGTTATGGGGAGGTTAGTAAATATATTCCACAAAGCACAGCTACTGTCTAAATTTAAGGTGCCTTTGAAACTTGGTTTGAAACTATGACAGCAAAGGGACATTCTAATAGCTAGAATTGACAGCATCCAGATGAATAGAGTGGGCAAGGACTCTCCCTTTATTCTTTCCTCAACAAATAAAAACTCACCTTCCTTAGATAGATATCTGGGGTGACTGCTGGAAAAAGTGATTTTATTGAATCTCTATGCTATTGCTCCAGGTCTCTAAGTCTAACAAGATTCCACTCTTACACATGTTGCTGGATTTTCAGCATTCTCTCATCATAACTCAACTGAAAATATGCTTGTTCCCCCCCTAATATCAGAACAAGAACCAAACAAAACAGCAACAACAACAAAATTACATAACCTGAGAAGAAAGAAGAAACAAAAATGAAATATTAATCTTAAGAAAAGTTTAAATATTTGGTTTCCTTGCCTCTAATAGATATGCACAGATACCTATTACAATAAAATTCTAAGTAAGATGATTTGAAAGGAGGTTTCCAGCTATTGCCCTGGTTTTTCTTTATTGATGAGGAAGTTCATGCTGGGCACCTCTATTTGACCATTTGGGACATATTTCCCTATAGGTCCTGAGTTGTTTGGTTTATTGAGTATGGGTGTAGATTCTTTCTTTTTTTTTTCTTTCCTTTCCTTTCCTTTCCTTTCCTTTCCTTTCCTTTCCTTTCCTTTTCTTTCCTTTCCTTTCCTTTCCTTTCCTTTTTTCTTTTCTTTTCTTTTCTTTTCTTTTCTATTTTTCTTTCTTCCTTCCTTCCTTTCTTTCTTTCTTTCTTTCTTTCTTTCTTTCTTTCTTTCTTTCTTTCTTTCTCTCTCTCTCTCTCTCTTTTTTAGATATAGCTAATTTTGTTTGTTCTTTATTTTATTTTAATTTATATTTATTTTTTGCTCTTCATATTCCATTCCCCATCACCCCATCCACCCTTTGTCTGTTCCACATCTCACATCTCCTCCCCTCCCCACCCCATCTCCATGTGGATGTCCACACTCCCCATTCCACCTGACCTAGAGGCTCCCTAAGGCTTCCATTTTCTTGAGGGTTAGGTGAATCATTTCTGAATGAACACAGACCTGGGAGTCTCTACTGTATGTGTGTTGGGGGCCTAATATCAGCTGGTGTATGGTGTCTGTTTGGTGGTGCAGTGTTTGGGAGATCTCGGGGGTTCAGATTAATTAAGACTTTCTAACCATTACTTCAAGGAGTTTTCACACTCTGTCAGAAATGTTCTTCTAGGGAAATACCATTTTGAGTAGCCTTTGCAATTACTGAGTTTTCTCCTGCTACTGAATTTTTAGTTCTATATGATTTCACTTGTCAGAGACATCATACAAAAGGTTTCTTATATTTTAAACTTACTCCAAGCTTATATTTGTATAGAAAAATCTTGCAAATCTTGAAACATAGTCTAAATTTATCTCCAAAGTATATGATAAGAATGAGGGTTACTTTGGATGGTGGTTTAGTTCCTGGGAGCTCTGGGTGGTCCAGTTAGATGATATTGTTCTTCCTAGGGGGTTGAAATCCCCTTCAGCTCCTGTAGTCCTTCCCCTAACTTTTCCACTGGGGTCCTGGGCTCAGTCTTATGGTTGGTTGTGAGTGTCTGCTGGAACCTCTCAGGGAACAGTCACACGGAGGGAGTCATGGCTTCAGATACATATGTAGCAGAGGATGGTCTTGTCTGACATCAATGGGATGGGAGACCCTTGGTCTTGTGGAAGCTTGATGACCCAGTGTGTGGGTATGCTAGAGCAGTGAGGAAGGAGTGGGTGAATTGGTAGAAGAATACCCTCATAGAGGCAAAAGGGATGGGATGGGGGGATTGGAGGGGTAACCAGGAAGGGGGATATAATTTCAATGTAAACGAGTAAAATAATTAGTAAAAAAAAAAAGAATGAGTGTTACTGTGTCTGCCTCAATCATTGCATGCACGGCCATTGTCATAAATTCCTGTAGTCTCCCCTCCCCCAGCCTGAAACCTGCTTGCTCAGGGGTGGAGCTTCCTGCTCATTCGTTCTGCCACTCCCACTGCTGGAACCTGCAGCTTTGCTGTTTGGAGCCACACACGTGCTCACCTTTCTACTGGATCTGAGATTATTCGGCGGGAATCGGGTCCCCTCCCCCTTCCTTCATAACTAGTGTCGCAACAGTAAAATTCGAGCTTTGATCAGAATAACTGTCTTGGCTACATTTCTTTCTCTCGCCACCTAGCCCCTCTTCTCTTCCAGGTTTCCAAAATGCCTTTCCAGGCTAGAACCCAGGTTTTGGTCTGCTGGCCGGACACAAAAAATTCCTTTTAAAAAGTCTTTAGTTTACTAAATAGCTCTACAAATGAAATTAGTATTTCCCATTAATGAGTAGTGAAACTGATTTGTGCTAAAATAAATTATCATGATCAACCCCATCATGATCAACCCCATCATGACTCACCAGAATCATTTCAATATATATAAATTATATATGTGTGTGTGTGTGTGTGTGTGTGCATAAGATCTATTTCTAAAAATTGACATAAGTCACTCAGAGAGATTGTTATTGGGGAGTTAATGCAAAATGCTAATTAGAAAGGGAAAATGGTAGTATAGTTGAGAACAGAACTTAAATATCACAAAGCAATACTAAGTTTAGAGTCGGAAGCATTTATATTTAATATGACTCCATCCTGTGGCTCTTAAATACCTTCCCTAATCACTTCTTCCTTAATTCCTGATTGCACTTGACTTTCTCGGGTACCTGAGTTGATTAAAAAACTATCTTCATTAGATAGGAAACACGTGTATGTGTGTGTTTGTGTGTATATGTGTTTTGGGAGGCTATGACTTGCAAGAACTTCTAGGAGAATGAAATATTTTTGTCTTATTAATTTTTATGATTGAGTTAGTGAAAAACAGGGTGGGCACAGAGTGATAAAACTCTTTTGGTATCTCTGAGATGCACAGTGACCTTTCTGATTTATCCTCTTTGGAGCATAACTAGAATGTAGTTCTTTACTGCAGCGGCAGTAGTTTTACTCTTCATCAGTGGGTATACAGTCAGTCCATGAGAGTCTCCAGACAAGGAAAGCATTATTTCAGAAGAAAAGAAATAAATCTCCCTGAAGAATCCTTAAGCAATTTGCCAAACTTTAATCAGCCTTTTATTGTGTTTCACATAAGTTCTGCTACTTCATTACCGCAGTCATAAATATACATTAAATTTTATTTTAAAAGTCACAGGGGATACTTTGAATTAGAAACAATTCTTAGTGTTTAATAGACTTTGAGTTCTTTGATTGTACTAACAATGATGCTCTGAAGCTGTGTTTAAAGCCCTAATGTTTGCTCACAGCATATTGTTCAGAAATAAATTTTGAAGCATTTTCTGTGCGCATAGCTACTTTGTTTTGCAATTATTTTTTATTTTGTGCAGGATTTTAGAGATTTCTCAGAGTATATGTTAACATATAGGAAAATGCCTTCCCCAAGAATATCATGCCACCACATAGAGTTTTTGATGTCATCCAATATTTAATACATTACCTGAATCTAATGTTTATTTCTTACTGCTCTATGTAGACATTGAAAAATAGTATTTTGTGGAAAAATGTATTTATTTACAGTTAAGGCCAGAATGAATAAAAGAAAAATTGTCTCACAGACAGTAAGAGGTTTAACAAGAGGGAAGATCCAAGTGAGGATGTTTCAATCTCACCTAGAAGGAGGAACAAAATAATCATGGGAGGCAGAGGTAGGGAGGGACCAGGGTGAACAAGCAGAGGGGGAAAGGGGCAGGATCCATTGTGGGTGGAGTCAGGAGAGAAGCCCAAGGGTCAGGAGAATGAATGGAAATATACAGCTGGTGTGGGGTGGGAGACTGGGGAGAATTCTCTAGAAAGTCCCAGAAATCTGGGATGTGAGAGGCTTCTAGGACTCAATGGGGATGATATTAGTCAAAATGACCAACAGTGGGGAGATGGAATCTGAAGAAACCACCCCCAGTAAATAGATAGGTTCCCTAGTTGAGAGATGGAGTCACCAACCTACCTTAAAATTTTTGACCCCAAATTGTTCTTGTATAAAAGAAATCCAGGAACAAAAATGAAACAGATACTGAAGGAAAGGTCATTGAGAGACCGTCCAACTTGGGATCAATCCCATGTGCAGGTAGCAAATGCTGACACTATTACTTATGCCATGTTGTACTTACAGAGAGGAGACTACCATGGCTGTCCTCTGAGAGACTCTACCAACAGCTGGATGAAGCAGATACAGATACTTACAGCCAACTATTCAACTGAGTTCAGGGACCCTGTGATGGCTTATATATGCTTGGCCCAGGGAGTTGCACTATTAGAAGGTGTGGCACTGTTGGATTAGATGTGTCCTTGTTGAAGTAGATGTATCACTGTGGATGTGGACTTTAAGACCCATATTCTAGCTGCATGAAAGCCAATATTCTGCTAGCAGCCTTCAGATGAAGATGTAGAACTCTTATCTCCCCCTGCACCATGCCTGCCTGGATGCTGCCATGTTCCTGCTTTGATGATAATGGACTGAACTTCTGAACCTATAAGCCAGCCCCAATTAAATGTCCTTATAAGCATTGCCTTGTTCATGGTGTCTTTTCACAGCAGTAAAACCCTAATTAAGACAGAACCCTATGAAAGAGTTAGGTGAAGGATTGAAGAAACTGAAGGGGATGGCAAGCCCATAAAAGACCAATAATAACAACTAACACTTTACAAACACTTGACCCGTGGGAGCTCCCAGAGACTACATGGCCTTGCCAGTGGTCACTAACACATATGCAGCAGAGGAGTGCCTTGTGTGGCTTCAGTGGAAGAGGATGTGCTTATTTTGTAAAGATTTGATGCCCCGAAGAAGAGGATGCAAGAGGGTAAGGTGGAGGTGGGTGGGTAGGTGAGTGGATGAGCGGCTGGGGATTTGGGGGAGTGGGGATCACCTTCTCTGAGGCAAAGGGGAGGGGGAGGAACTCTTGGAGGGGAGACCAGGAAGGGGGAATATTTAGAATATAAATAAATAAAACAATTTCAAAAGCAGAAAGAAAAATTGTCACTCTTTTCCCCTTGCTGTGTATGCTCTGTGTGTGTGTGTGTGTATGTATATGTATATATGTATATATATATGTATATATATGTATATAAATGTATATATATATATATATATGCTTAGTGTTAGACCTTCCACTTCCATAAATCTCTGCTTTTTCTATGTGTATTAGTGTACTGCAAGTTCCCTTGTTATATTATATAACATGTTGCTATTATTATTTTGGTTGTTGTTATATGCTCCTTAACATACTGAAGAAATAGACAATATAGGTTTACTGATACAAAAATGACTTGTTAGTCAGTCTTGGGGATAAGAAGAAAAAGGCAACATGGATTATTTTGGTAGAAATTAGAACTATCTGAAGATTTGATTAGTTATAGACTAGACGTCCAGTTATAACTTTCTTTCTTGCCTCATATTCTTATTATTTATAATCTCTAGGGGATGTATTTCCCATTCAAAAACAGACTTGAGTTCTGGCAAGATGGATAAGTGGCTTTGGAGCTTGACACCAAGCTTGTCAATCTGAGTTTGATCCCTGAAACCCACATAATGGAAGGTGAGAACAAACTCAAATTGTCTTCTGATCTTTACACACATGGACTGTGGCACTTCTCTACTGATAGATAGATAGATAGATAGATAGATAGATAGATAGATAGATAGATAGACAGACAGATGGTAGATATGTAGATAAATGTAATTTTAAAACTTAAACAAAATAAACTTTTTCTTGTTCTTTTTGAATTTTTAATTTTTTCCCTATCCTTTCAGTTTATTATTGCAGCCAGGCAAGCTGACCAGAGCGCCCTGTGCTAAGTACTGTGATAGCAATAAATGGCGGTGAGGAAACTTATGCAGAACGTATAAGTGTGCTTTGAATTGAGCACTCAGAATTGAAATCTGGATTGGTTAACTACAGGCAGTGTGAGCTGGAGAGGCACATGAGGACGGGGGTGGGGGGTGGGGGGGTGTGTGGTCAAGTCAGAACTGAAGTTCTATTGCATCATAGGTGCACACATAGGTCTCCAGTCCATCTTTTGGTATCATTTTAGTAAGTCAGATACTTCTTATCTTAGGTTCAGCCCAGAAAGGAGAAAGCCAGATTACCTCCTACTGAAAACTGCAAAAACAGAGGGTGGTTCTGGTGGTCGTAGGGAAGTCTCTTCTGTTTCATTTGAGGGTCTTGAAGACCAGAGCTTACCCTCAATTTCAAGTGGTGAACTCAAGAGCTGAATCAACCTGTTATCTGAGAGTCCCTCCTTAACTATGTGCCTGTGTGTGTGTGGGGGGGGGGGGTATGTATGTGAGTGTGATGCCCATAGAGGTCAGAAGCAGGTGTTGGATAAGTTGCAGGTGGCATTACATATGGGTTTCTAAGTTTCCCCATGTGGGTACTAGGAACCAATCTCTGGTCCTGTGAAAGAGCAGCAATTACTCTTAATCATTGAACCATCTCTCTATTCCTCCGACTTTACTTATTAGAGAAGTCCTAAATTCACAGTAAATGTGAGTGCAGGGTCCACAGCTTTTTCTATATGACCATGCTAAAATTCATGCCCAATTCTTCAACAGAACAGTACCATTGATATGAGTAACTGAAGTATTTTAACAGATCATCATCATCATCATCATCACCACGGAAACTTTTAGTTTATACTAGAATATTCTTTGTGTGGCATGCATTACTATTATATATATATATATATATATATATATATATATATATATATATATATATATATATATACACACACATATATATTATGTATCAATGTATCATATGTATATATCATATGTAACATATGTTATTATATGTAATATAATAATTTTCATTGCCCTCAAATTCTCCATGTTCAATCATTTCTTCCTTTCAATCCTTGGGAACCACTTGTCATTTTATAAATTTTGTTCATTGTTTTGCTCTTTCCATAAGGATAAATATTTGGGATCACCAGATTGGTCTACTTCAGTGTGTGTGTGTGTGTGTGTGTGTGTGTGGGTGTGTGTGTGTGTGTGTGTGACTGTGTGTGTTTACATATGTGCAGGTACTGGCACAAGCCAGAAGAAACTCTCAAGTTAGAGTTATGCTTTGAGTTAGAGTTATGAATTGCCAAATGTGGGTGCTAGGAGCCAAATTCTAGGATTCCTCAGCAAGTGCTCTTAACCACTAGGAGATCTTTTCAGTTCTTAGTTCTGATTCATACATCTTAATTCCATTTAATTTTAGTAGCAAATAGGCTACTAATACAATAGAAATTATTTCATTGAATGATGGTATATCAAGTCCAGGGCCTAATGCATTCTAAGCAAGCATTATATCTGCATATCCTGAAATAGGAGTATTTATCTTTCTTTTCTCCATGTACTATTTTTTTTTATATAATTTGTCATTCTGGGGATTTTTGAACAATGTAACCAAGAAATCACATGAAAACTTAGATTTCCTAATGGGTAGCTGAGCCTTGACTATTACTGGGGAGATGGTTTGCAAATATTTCTGTTCCTTAAATCCAGGTTTCTTTTGTACACAATCTTTATGAAATTTGGACCATTACATAATTTTAAAATTCATAATCTATATCTCTCTGATTTATGTGTCCAGATTTGAGAAAGTTTAGTATATCTCCAAATATAGTTTTATTACATAAACATTGACCACAGTATAAGAAAATCCCAAGATTATTAATCACTTAGCCTCAAGTCACAGTGACATTCATAGTGTTTCTTGGAAATAACATATTAGTTAAAACATTAATGTTTTTATTTGGCCAATGTAAGTTTCTAGATAAGCTTGTGATAATTTATTTCTTATTAAACTTCTACTTTGAGGAGTTACTACATGTGCTTTTGAATTATTTCTTTGCTAATTAAGTGTAAGCATTTAAAAAACAGATCTATTATATAATGGTAAACAGTGTGGTAGTCAACCTTACTGTCACCTTGATGAACTTAACGAGATTTATAATATCCTAGGAGACACACTTCTAGTTGTTTGTTTCTTTGGGCATTTTCAGAGAGTTTTGCTGAGGAGAGAAAAATCAACCTGACTGCAGGCAAAACCATTCAATATACTGGGGTTTGAGAGTGAATAAAAAGAAGAAAACAAATCAGATTAAAACATTAATTTCCTTTGCTTCTTATCTATGGGTTCAATAATGAGCTATATGGGCAAACTTTTTCAAAATCGTCTTTAATAAGGGTTCTTAAGTGCTTCAAACTCCTTTTTGCCCACTGACCAAAGGTAGAGGAGAAACACAGTTAATAGAACAAAGGAGATGTGGACTTGTTTAGAAGTAGTTCTTTAGGGTGATTCTAATCATCTTGGCCAGGATATTAGCAGTCTACTCTAACACATCAAGCATGAGTCAGTAGCAGGTGTCCAGTCCAATCAGCAAACATCACATATGAATTAGTAGCAGTGGTTCCATCCAGAAGAAATCATGAGTCTCCAGTGAACTGGCATAAGTCTGTAGAGGTGGCAAGAAGCAGATGGGTTACCACAAGTTCTTTGGTGTGTTTCCCTCTATGAAGTCACAAGTGAAGATCAGTTAAGACTAGCAAAGTGTTGCAAGGTGTACCCATGCAAGAGAGTTATTTAATGTCTTCTGGGTTCTACTTATACTCTTTCCAACCATAGTATCTCCTCTCAAGTATTTGCCTCAGAAAAACAGCCTCTCAGATGTCTGCCTCGGTAAAATATCCTCTTATGTGTCTGCTTCAGCAAAACATCCTCTTATCAAACAGCTTCCAGAAAAACATCACATGATCCAACTGAGTCTCCATAGAAACCAGGAATTCCACTTCAGAGCTGCCTCATGCTCTGGCTGCTGTGCATTCTCTATTATGAAGATTTTACTCTAAACTGAAAGCAATAGAATTAAGTAAGTATCGATAAGGCAGGTAACTCAACAGAATGTTTCAAGAAGTGAAACCAAATTTGCTAGAATGAGATCAAGTCTCTATGTCAAAAACTCAGTGGAAATTGATTGCAAAAAAAATTACATGGTATAAATAGAACTTAATTTTTAATTATGAGAATTGTGATTTGTTTTCTTTACCTTAATGCGCCACAAATGATACAACGAGGATCAATAAAGTCACCTTATCTCTTCGTTTGTAAATACAGAGGGCTGAATTAACTCATAATGAAGGGATTAAGTTTTCTTGTGAGTGTGTGAGTGGAGAGGGTTTCTACTACATCTCTGATTCTCTCTCTCTTTTTTTTGCCACATTGAATTACATGGTTTTATCTTCCTCAGTCTACAAATTAGAATTAGTCCACAAAGCAGGTTGACTTGTTTTGCTAAGTCGTTGATGCTTACCTTTGTGATGCTGTGATTTTACAGACCTATCAATGAAGAAGTTGTAGTCATTATACCACCAAGTTCCTCTTGTTCTAAGCCTTTTCTGTTTTTTTTTTCTTTATTATTTTAGTGTCTGCCTAAGGCCAGCATGTACCAGATATGTTTCATTTCTATGAAGCTGTAGCAATAGTTTCAGATTTTTTCTCTCTCACTGTTCTTGACAGTTCTTATTTCTAGACTGGTTGGTATGTTTATTCTGTCTGCCCTGAAGCTAGAACATCATATATTCTATTACCTAAACAATTATAGAGCTTTAAAACCTTCAAAAATTCCTTAAAATATAGATGAAGACTATAAACAGCCCACTTTAAAAGTCCATTTTCCTAAATGTGAGCCATTATTTAGTCAATTTGTTAAAGCACAAATTCCATTATACAGTTGATGGATTGCTAGTAATTACTTGGCTTTCTTCCCATCTGTCTAAAAATGAAGTCCATGGAAAAAATAAAAATGAGTGTGTTATTTTAAAATACTTCCATGGAAATATTTTATACATTTACCAAGATACATTGTCAGACTGTTATAGATTATGCCATTTTTATGTCTCTCTATCATTAAGATTCTTCAGCTCAATGTGGACCAAAGCCACATTGAAGCCATATCTTCAACATTCTATTTGAATATCAGTTGACACTAAAATTAATCAACTATTTATAAATCAAATGGTCATTGTGTACTGTATAATTTTGGGGTGAGTTGAAATATCAGATAGTTATGTAAAGAGCTAATCAATTATCTACTGAGTTTAATTCCTTCACTTGATAGCTTTAATTCATAATATATATGGAGTTATTGCTGAGAGTCTAAAACATATTTCTAAAATGAAAAAAGTGTTTGGTTTTCAGTGGACATCTACCTATTTATATTTTAATAGAGTAGCTTTTCCAAATATATTTCAAATGATCTGTTCAAGGTTTTATCCTTGACAGTCTTTTAAAAAATTTAACCAAATGAATATTTTCATACTGTTTTTATACTCTGAATACAGATTTACTGACAAAACTCAACAACAAAGACACATATATAATGAACAGCATCCACAGGTGCTTTTCCTCATTTGAAACATGTAAGAGTACTGGATATAGGTGAAGGAGTAAAAAGAAGGAAGTGAGTTTGTGATCTGCTTGTGTATCCACAGCAAGGTGCAAGTTGCACAAATGATAGATATTGGAAATGTTGCATCACTTAGTCAAGTGAGGGGTTGGAGATATGCTCACTGAGTAAGAGGAGCCAATGCTTTTGTTCTCTAGGACCTGAGTTCACTTCCCAGCAGCACCCAAGTTAGGAGGAGGCCATAACCATGCCTAACCCAATCTCCCAGGGATCTCATACCTTCTTCTGGACCCCAAGGATACCGCATTTTACCACAATTTTGTACATACATCTTCATACATATATTTACATCACGTAAAACATAAAAAATATCTAAAATGAGGGTAGACAAATTGTAAAAAAATATGATGAAAGGATTTCCATTTTCTATCCTTTCGTGGGAACAAACATCAGTACGTGACTAGTCTGTCAGGTTTCCAGAACATTTTAGAAAATTGAAGACAGTGAATAAGAAAGCAGATGCTTACACAAGATGAACTAGAATATTCAGGTATCTGAATGTCCCATATTGCTTCTTGGAGTACTATGTTTGGATTTTTCAGTATGATTGAAAAGGGCAGTGGTGGCGCATGCCTTTAATCCCAGGACTTTGGATGCAGAGGGAGGTGGATTTCTGAGTTCAAGGCCAGCCTTGTCTATAGAGTGAGTTCCAAGACAGCCAGGGCTATACAGAGAAACACTGTCTCAGAAAACAAAATAAAACAAACAAGCAATAAAAGGGTAAAATAGTTGCAGGTATGCATGTTTTGGTTTCTGTCTAGGTATCTGTTAATGATTGCTTCTCTCTTGTATATATTAGACCTCCTTCTGACTTCTCAAAAGAATTTTCGCATTCTCAGAACTCACTCATCTTAAATGTATATTTATACCCCAAATCTACTGTAGCTATCACATTATCAGCATCACTTTGCCTTATAAGGCCAAGTTGTTTGAAGGAAGACTGTTCCTGTATTTTCATTTTGTTCATCAATCTCCTAGGGAATCATCATTTGTCTTCTGCCCTTATCATTTGGGTGAAACTGCTATCAGCAAAGATTCAAACATTCCATGTTAAGTTCCATCACAGCCTTCATGCCTTATCTCACTTGACCTTTCTGTACTGCTTGTTACTGTTGAAAGCAGCTACTTCTTCCTTGGAATACCTTCTGATCTTGGTATCTGTCTCATCAGACTCCATTTTTTTGTTGATAGTTCTTTCTTTTAAGTGCTTGTGCTTTCTGAAGACTATACGAAGCCTGATTTTTGCTAGTCTGTATATCTGTGAGGCATTTCATTTGATCTCTGGGTCTAGAATTCCATATTTATATAATCTATAAATAAATGGCTGATATTTCCACTTGGTAGTCTCCTATGACATTCTCCTTGTCATCCCATTCCAAATATTACCATTTCAGTTTTAAATTTTTGGTAAATGGATATCTCCAGGTTCACACTAATTGTCTTCCTTGACTTCTGACAATGATTTTCTATCCATTTAGGAATACATTTTACCTCCCACACAAACATCTACTGGACTCCTAAATTGAGTTTGGCACAATCCTGCATGTTTTCATTGCAACTCTCACTGTCTAGTCCTGTTATTCATTATATATGTTCTGCTTCTGTATCTAGACAAAACTATTTGTAGGCCAACTATTTTCACTATGATTGACATGATTTATATAACAGATTTATGTTATAATTATATCATTCTCAAGAAAGCATTATTGTAAGAGCCATACTATAACAAAATTTCTGGATTCTAGTGTCAGTGTGAGCTATATTACTATATTCCCAAACTCATTATTTAAATTATGGAAGCTAATTAACTTTATTTACAAGTATTTGTTGCATAATATTCTTTAGGACTAGGCAGTGCCAGATAGATTAAGTTATATGAACCAAGGATCATAGAAGATGACCCATTAATGAAAGTTTTCTGTCACCAATGGCAGTAGGCAAAATTATGGCCACCAGCAGGCAAGACTAACAACTAAATCATTTAACTTACAGCCTTGTTTTTTATTTTAATGTCTTAACAATGGGGTTGGCTGTAGAATATCCTAATATCAAGTTAATCCTTTGAAAGACCAAGTGGGCTTTGGGGTTGGTGGTGGCCTTCCCCATTTACATTCTCCAATGAGATCTGATGTCCACATTTCAATTGTTATGTTTGAAGACAACATATATTAATAAGTAATTGTTTAAAATGTAGCTCTGACCATTTTTTTAAGTTCATCATGGCACTTAAATTCAAACTTTCCCTTCTCCTAATATTTTCAACCAAGAAGATCATATTTATAACAATAATTGACAGGACTGAATGTCTATGTGCCCAGAGTACAGTAGTACCTGTACTTCTACTATATAATTATGAGCAAAAGCTTCAGGCCCTTTGGAGAAATTTCACTCCTGCGTACAGGAGTCCTATATATGTTGCTTTAGAACTACAAAGCCTCATACCAAATATCTCTTCTTCCTTGGGGAGAAAACAATTATCATGCTGAAAAGCTTATGGCTTTCTAGGTCATTTTAGTTACAGAATTCTCATGTACAAGGCTGTTTTCTTTTTCTTTATATATATATATATAACTATGGTGAAAAGAAACAACAGCAATACTGTTAGCTTCCTGGTGTGAACACATGTGTAAACAAACACACTCACACATGATCTTGAGAGTTGGAAATGTAGCAGGATTTCCAGCATTTCTGAGCCCACTGATTGCCATTGTTTCAACTAACCATAAATTAATAACTATTTTAAGAAATGTAATTGAGAAACACTCTTTTTAAATGTGTAACATGCTTAAGCTATAATTTTGTGGGCCATTTAGGTTAATGCTTATGCTAGTATCAGTGCAGTAGTGGAAAACATGCTATTTTTAAATAGGAATGGATAACATTGTTACTTAGGCTTTCTGTGGATTTCAGGACGAGCTAAAACCAGATAATATTTGTTGCTGGGAATTTAATTTAAATTCACACAGGAAAGGAAATACCAGGGAAACAGCACTGGTGCTTTGACATTTTGGTAGCTTTCAGACGTCCAAATTCATACTGACAGTTTCATGGACCAGACCACCAGAACTGGGCTCAGCACTATTCAAAAACCTTTACTGGAAAAGTTGGATCATTCCTGCACGGCAGGCATTTCTACTCTCCAGAGACTGCTCTCATTAGGATAAGGTATCACTTTAGAGAACATTTACTTTTTTCACATCCGGTCTTCTTTGACTAACACATCAATGAAGAATGCAAGGGGGAGTTTGTGGAACCTGAATATTTGAAAAATCATATTCTTGAGCAGCCACTGAAATTGGCTGTTAATCTTGTATGAGAAACCATCAAGGACAACAGACTCTGGCCTAAAGGGAAGCCTTTCTCCAAATAACTTAATTGCTGTTTTCAAAACCATTTCAAAACCCGCAGTTTGAAAGTAAGGTAGGTTACCCTATATTAACTAATAAAGACCCATAAAGTCTATGGAATAATATGACAGGGACATTTTCCTTGCTTCATAAATACAGATCAGTTACAGTCTTAGAGCTTCTTCTGTCATGATAAAACACCATGCCTAAAAGAAACCAGAGCTAAAATTTAATGCAAATAACAAAGAGGGCCTAAGGGAGGATGGTCAAATCTTCCTCAGAAGGGGAGATAAAATAGATATAAGAGGTACAATGAGGAAAGGAACTGAGTAGGAAAAGGAAGGAGAAGGGGAACAAGGTGGGTGAGATCACATGCAGGGAGAACAGGAGAGAGAGAATCGGAATGGGGACAGGGGAGGAACGGCATCTCTAGGACACTCCAGAGACCCGAGACTGGTGGGGGAACCTCCAGAGTGTTTATGATGGCAACTCTAGCTGAGACTCCTAGCAGTGAGGGATATGGATCCTGAAGTGGCTATGCAGGACTCACAGTGGAAGGATAAAGATTACAATCCACCCATAAAACCTTCAACCCAAAATGTGTCCTGCCTACAACATTTTCAGGGACAAATATAAAGCAGAGAATGAGGGAATGGCCAACCAATGGGTGGGCTTAGTTGAGAGCTTTCCCCTGGGCAAGAACCAATCCTTGACACTATTAATTGTACTCTGTTGTGCTTACAGACAGGTGCTTAGCACAACTATCCAATGAGAAGCCCCACTCAGCAGTCGATGGAATCAGCTGTAGAGACCCACAGGCAAGCATTAGATGAAGCTCTGGAGTCTTGTGAAAGAGTTGAGGGAAATGATTAAGGGACTCAAAGAAGAAAGGAACCCCACAGGGAGACAATAAATTGAACTAACCTGGACCCTTGGGGGCTTTCAGAGATTGAACCTTGAACCAAAGAGAGAGCGTGGATTGGACCTATGCTGCCTGCACATGTGAAGAAGTGCAGCTTGGTATTAATGTGAGTCCCCCAGTGTCTGAAGCTGGGATGTCCCTGAATCTGTTGCCTGCCTATGGATCAAGTTCCCTGTCTGGCCTCAGTGAGGATGCAGAGACTTGATGAACTGGATATGGCTAGGGGTTAGGGTGGGGGTTTGGAGGAGTGGGGGTGGGATGCTGATACCCAGAGCTCCCTGCTCTCACAGAAGGGGCGGTAGGAATAGGGGGAGGATCTGTGTGAAGGGTACCGGGAGGAGAGCTGATCTTGGGACGTAAAGCAAATAAATAAATATTAAAAAAAAAAAAGAAAGAAAGAAATGTGAGGAGGAAAGGGTTTTATTTCATCTGATATTTCCGGATAATGGCCACTCACTGAGGCAAGGCAGGTAGAAATATAGAGGAAGGAGCTGAAGTGAAGCCATGGAGGAGGGATACTTATTGGCTTGCTCCCCAAGACTTGCTCAGCCTGGATTCTTATAGCACCCAGTACCCACAACTTGGGAATGTTGCCATTCACAATGAGCTAGGCCCTCCCTCATCAATCATCAATCAAGAAAAAGCCCCAACGGCTTGCTCACAGGCCAATCCAAAGGGAATATTTTCTTAATTGATGTTCCTCCTTCCAAAGTGACTCAGTTTGTGTTAAGATGTCATAAAACTGGTCAGCAAAGTGACTGTTAAGTACATGGAAACCTTATGTTTAATTTAACAAGCCACATGTGATTCATGTTGTACTATTTTTGTCTCAACAACTAGCTTTCATGGGAGGAAAGGTCTGGGCAGAGTATGCCCATGCTAGCTGATTGCAATGACACCTGTTGTTTCCATATAGATTCTGTCTTCCTGATCCTGTGCCCCTTTTCCTTTCCCCCTCCACTCTCCCACCCAGGTCCCTCCTTCTATCTGCCTTCCTGATTATTGCATTCCTCCTTCTAAGTGGGATTGAAGAATTCTCACTTGGGCCTTCCTTCTTGTTAAACTTCTTAGGGTCTGTGGGTTGTATCATGGGTATTTTGTACTTTTTTACTAATATCCACTTATCAGTGAGCATATATCATGCATGCCATTTTGGGTCTTGGTGACCTCACCCAGAATGATATTTCCTAGCTCCATCCAGTTGCCTGCAAAATGTATGATGCTCTTGTCTTTTAATAGCTGAATAATATTCCATTGTCTAAAGGAATCACACAAAAGAAGCCCAGCAGGCCAGGAGAATGAAGGAAAATATACAGGCTCTGTAGGTGGGAGGTGGGAGGTGGGAGGGGGCTCTAGAAAGTCCCAGAGACCCAGCATGTAAGAGGCTTTCAGGACTAATGTGCGTTACCTTAGCCTAAACGCCTAATAGTAGAGAGATGGAACCCGAAGAGACTACTTCCAGTAGTTAGACAGGATCCCCAGTGTAGGAATAGGGACACCATTTCACCTTTAAAATTTTTGACTCAAAATTTTTTCAATCTAAAAAAATGCAGGAACAAAAATGGAGAAGAGACTGAAGGGAAGGCCATTTAGTGACCAGTCCATCTTGGGATCCATCTCATGGGCTGGCACCAAACCCTGACACTATTACTGATGGCTGTCCTCTGGGAAGTTCTACAAGCACTGGATTGAGAAAGATGCAGATACATTGAACCACTGGACTGAATTCCTCTATGGAAGAATTAGGAGAAAGATTAAAGGAGCAGAGCTTAAGGGGATGGAAACCCCACAGGAAGACCAAGAGTGACAACTAACATGGATTCCTGGGAGTTCTCAGAGACTAAGCCACCAACCGAAGAGCATACCAGGACTTGTCTGAGGCTCCTGACACATATGTAGTAGAGGACTGCCTTGTCTGGCCTCAGGCTGAAAGGATGTGTCTAATCCTATAGAGATTTGATGCCCCATGGAAAGAGGATGGCAGAGGTTCAGAGGAACATGGTCTCAAAGGTGAAATGGGGATGGTTAAAGAGCTCTGGCAGGAGATGATCATAATGGAGGAGGCAATATTTGAGATATAAATAAATAAAATAATTAACCTAAAAAAATAGTAAGATTCTCTTTTCCAGAAACAGTTACTTAAATGATTCCGTCAGGCACACTGGATAATATAGATAAGCAGGCTTAGAGAGTGCCACAGTTCTGTCTCCCTAAATTTTCCCTTCTGCAAAGTTGATGTGCAATATACTACAGTATCTGGATTTATTACACATGGATGCCTGCTAAAAATCTGGGACCAGTGTATGACAAACAAAGTAATAACTCTAATGTGTTTAGTATTCAGTTGTCACAACACAGTTATTAAAACCAATACTTAGTGTTTTTATTCCCTCTAGAAAGAGATGATGGTCTCTCATTGGCTTAGGGCTCATCATTTAAGTTTGTCTGGTTGGCTATTGAGCCTGAAGTACCATTCTGCCTCTACTTACCCATTGCAGAGACTGCAAGAAATTGCCAGGATTCCTGACGTGTGTGTGTGTGTGTGTGTGTGTGTGTGTGTGTGTGTGTGTGTGTGCGCGCGCACGTGCGTTTGGGGTGTAGGGAGACTTCTGGGAATGGAACACTTAGTCATGCTTGAAGGGAAGCATCTCACTGGTTGAGCCTTTCCTCAAGCCTCGAGCTCTCATTCTTTATTTGTAGAATGTTTGTTTGGTAAGTTGTTTTGCTTGTGGGCTGTGTCTGATATGATCATCATGAGTTTTATATGTTCAGGCTTTGTATTTAGAAAAGCCAGAATAAATCCATGACAGTAGCTTAAACTTATACTTGAAAGATGTGTTTGATGTGGACTCATGAATGACATTCCTGGAAATATCTTTGTTAGAACTGGAGAAAAAACACATAAGAAGGTAAAATTTTCAAAGTAGTTCAAACACTGTAGATAGGTTGTCTTTTGTTATCTAGCTGCCTGAGGTAATTTATAATGTATGCATGCTTAGTAATAAAATTTGAAAAAAAATTCAGTTCAATTTTTTTTTTCTGATGCAACAGCAAGAGATTTTTTTTTTCTGGCATGTTGGGGTCGACCTTCTGGGACAATCTAAATCAGTTCAATTTTTACATTAATTTTTTATGCATGGCATTGTTCTATAATAAAAGCATTTATATTCACATCAAGTCATATTGTAAATTATGAAAAATGAATTGTTATAATGTGTCTGGCCAAAAGCAGAAAAAATAAGGATGAATTGAGAGGCCAAACCTACTCCAGCTTGAAGCCAGCCTCCATCTTAAAAGAAAAATGCACCCAAGTACCAGGAATGACCCCAGGGCTTGTACTTATCCAGAGTACTAACTAGCTACTTCCTAGCAACAGTTAATCAAAAGTTAGTCTGATTGTTTCAGATGTACTTTTAGACCTTTTGTGTCAGAGTATCCACCTATCTACTTACACTAGTTATTCAACTAGATACTTGCCAGGCTAAACTCCCCTCACTTGCTCTTTCCCATAAAGCCTTGTCCCAAGAGCACTGGGCTGCAACCTCCCATTCCCCTGTCAGAGATGGTGGTGTGGGCCACGCTCGAGCTTGTAAAGAAAGATCTTAATGTGATTACATTGGAATCAGTTCCTTGGTGGTATTTTGGGGTTCAAGAATGCTTCCTGGCACAACAGAATCACCCATCAAGGTGCTTATAGACATAAATAGGTATTTGTTGGATCCCATGTGAGTAAGTGCTGAGACAGATAAGGAAACATTATATGTAATATCTTGCATTCATATACTGCCGTAATATGAGCAAAAATAATGAAGGCTTGTCACAGTTTGCAATGATCTGTTTTGGCTGCTCATTTGTTAGAAGCTTATAATAAAATTGAACCTTTTGCTTCAGTTCAATTCAAAAGTGGAAACAGTGAATTTTTTTGCAGCTACATAATGCCACCTTCCTTAGAAACATCATGCTTTTGTAGGTTTTCGTTTTTGTTGTTTGTTTGTTTGTTTGTTTTGGTTTGGTTTGGTTTGGTTTGGTTTTTTTGGAAACTCTATCTGAGAAATTAAATGCTTCTAACATCTGTGGCATTGGAAAGGGGTTTCTATTCTGTGAAGCTAAACAACATGGTCTTCAATTTGTGCATAGTGTAAACAGACTGGAAGAGGGGTTGTTCTTGGAAACATGCCAGAATGCTACAATTATGAGCTGAGATATATTGCTTGACTTTTACACTGATGTTTTCTTCTTCAGTTAGAAATATTCTCTCGGCTTCCATCTTGATAGATGGTAGACCCCAGCATGCTAGATTTCTGCAGAACAAGGTTTTGTTTACTGTTTGAATCCATGGCATCACACTTCCATGAATCATGGACCTTATATTTGGGGGCTCTTGTCTGGGATTTGCTAGAGACCCCCTCAACCAAATAGTGCTTTGAACCAGGTGGCAAAGTCTGGATTAAGAGATATAACCAGAACACTCTGGAATCTTGATGGAAAGGACCTCACACCATGATCCTGACAACGCCTATGGCTGTTAAGATAAACAAGATCAGGATGTGAATATACCTCTCCCATGTTAATGTTGCAATGGTGGATGAACTGTGAGAACACCCCCCCCCCCTTACTATCTGGGTTCTCTGAGGAAGTGGTACAAACTTGTCATCAGGTTCATAGTGGCTTGCAAGAAAGCTGATTGGACTGCTGGTTTTTAACTCCTCTCAAACAGGACTCTGCATTGGAAGTAAGGTACTACAGCATATTCCTACCAATGCAACTGCACTATACATGGCAGGATACATGCTGCCCTCAGAGAATGCTTGGTGGGCTTATACCTAGGGGCTTACTCCATGCATTTATGGCCTGGTTGAAAATATGACAGAAGATTTTTATGCTCTACTATACTTTGTATCCAGAGTAACTTTTTAATCTGGGGAGGATGTTCGTAACCAGCTAGCTCTTCCAAACAACTGGGCAAAAAGGATGGCCATTTCTGCTGTGTTACTATGTTTTCCCCTTGGCTTAGGGATGGACAGAGATGCTAGTATGGAGGAGCCTCAGCCCCAATATTGCAAAGTAAAAATTGCAAGACACAATAGATGACCATAGATTCATATATACAGGAGATAGAAATTCTATCACAGTCCTGCGGGATTCTCTTATCATCCCTGGCAGAAGTAGCCTTATAGAACAGAAAAGGCCTAGACTTGCTGATCCTCCAGCAGGGAGGACTCTGCAGCCTTAGGTGAGGAATATTGTTTCTGTGTTGACCACTCAGTGGTGGTTAAAGAATCCAGGGCCTTAGTCAGAAAGAGACTACAAGACAGACAAGTAGGAAGAGAACAGTCTCAGGGTTGGTACTAGTCCTTCTTGGTCTCCTTGACTGACCACCCATGTCTCTGCCTTGTCCTGACAGGTCCTCTTTATCCTATTGATGTTGGTCTTGACTTTTGGTCCCTGCATAATTAGTGCTTTAATTAAGTTTTTTAAAGAAAGGATTTACTCTGTTCAGTTGATGATTCTCAACCAAAAATACCAGCCCACAGAAACATATCAATGATTCAAGATGGCCTATCACTTAAGGGGAGAATGAGACAGTCTGACTCCATGACAAACTTCACATTGGCAGTTCAGGAGACTAGGCCTATATCTCTGTTTCCAAGAACTGAGCAAGTCCAGCCAAGTCCAGCCAAGTCCAGCCAAGTCCAGCCAAGTTTGGGAAAAACAAAAAACAAAAACAAAAAAACAGGCCTCAAGCAGCCAGATGCCCCCTACACCTGGACAGAAGCAAGGGCAATGAGTCAGCAACAGTTTCCAGACTTCCTCAGAAACAGTTTCCAGACTTCCCTAACAACAGTTTTCAACCCTCAACCCCCTCAGCCCAGCAATGGTTCTAGAATATCCCTAGAAATAGAGACAACAGATTAAGGAAAAGGTCACCTACACTGTCCCCGGAATTCCCCTAATGTTCTTTATATCAAGCCTATGAGCTAATTCGGGCACCACTTTCTTGGTAGGTAGTAGACACTAGCAAGCTGAACTTCTACAGAATAAATCATTCTTTGCTTTTGCATAAAACAAAAGAAAGAAAAAAAATAAAACAGAAAAATGAATAAAGAAAAGAAACATTCTATTGACTTTTATTATGTTAACACTGTTAGATATATTGTTTAATGATTACTGTCTTTAGTTGATTGTGGAATTTCTCAAGAAATTAGTCCACTCTACTCTCAGGGTAGAAAGTGCAGCTAATAGTGCTGTTATATTTTCACATTGAAAATCTTCAGCATCAAGTCCGTAAAAATCATTTTTATCGTGGTCTATAGTAAGGAGCCTAAATGATCACATTTAAAACATTTTTAAAGAATGGTGCGAGTTACAGCTACAGCTTCCCTTGCTTTCCTTTCTAGGGTGCATCATTTCCAATTTAAGAGTGTTTTCGGTGTTTCAGCGTAGGTGATTCTGGACTCCTCAGCCAGCTGTAACATGATGTATGCTGCCTGGAAGGCTTTGGTAAAAGACACATTCACTACTTTCTTTGTTTATGTGTTCATTCTCTCTAGCACTTTAACTACAAGCAGGATATTCCAGGTACTGCTTCAAGCCCTGTCATAAGGATGGACAATAAAAATGGCAGATGGAGTACAATGTGGATGTGCTCTGATCAAGGAACATGAAGATGGATGTGCGGCAGAGAAGAAAGGCTCCTGATATTCAGGATGGCTTGTAATGTTTTGAATTTTGAGAATGGCTCTTTTATGTTGAATCTCTCCTTTGGAGTATTATTCTAGATGTATTTAAAGGAAACAAAGAAGACATTCAACTTGGGTTACTAAAGGGACAGACATAAATCAAATAGAACCATTTAAAAAATATGTGGCAAGTGAAAATGTGTGAAATAACATATAAAATAATAATTTAGATCTATCATAAGGATTTTGAGGGACCAGGCATATTTGTAAAAGCACCACCCAGACAAATCATTAGGCAAGGGTAGAGGGAATTATATGCCAGAAAGCAAGAAGAAAATTTCCTGTGTGTAACACAAAGCATTTGTTTGCAATATAATCAAAAGGAAATCTTGAGATCATTAGCTTCACTGAACACTCCACTAATTTAAAATTTCAGATTGTAACTGAGAGCAAGAGTTAGGGAATTCCCAAGAAAAGGGAAACAATTGAAAAGTTATATTTCCTTATAGTTTTTAACATCCCCAGTGGTTTTATTAATCCCCAAAGGGGGATATAAGACAGCTTGAGACAATCATCGTGATGTGGTTTGAATTTATTTTTGACATAGTTTCTCTTTTATAGAGTCACTTTTGATGATGGATTTATTGCCTTTTTTTTTTCTGAATGATAGTTAGTACTTGGTCCCAATGCAGCTGTTGAACACTGTAAAAAGCAAGGATCCCAACCAATGTGAAATTACTGCAATTCTGACTTTTCACTCTCCAACTAACTTTCACTTTTATTGTCCTCTAGCTATAATAATTCACCCTCTTCAAATTAGAGTCCTCTCTGTCCATTTCAATTTTCACTGCATTTCTGTTTCTTTCAATATTGGTACTTTGGTAGTCCAGGGGAGCTCTGTTCCAGTGATCAGGTGTTTTATCATGTGCAATGGGGCAAACACTTTCATTTGGTTTTTAATCTGATGGGGCATCCAGCAAATCAATATTTCTGTACCTTTACTCCAAGTGTTCTTTGAGGAATTAACATTTAACTGAGCATTAATGGAATTGGTCATGTAGTCACGGGGTGAAGAACATTCAAGTGAATAAGGGAGAGGCAGGCATTTCAGAAGGTAGCAACTGGCATGGACAAAGACTCAGAGAATTGACACAGTGTGATCCACACAAGGATCTACTACTCTTTGCTGTGTACTTCCATGAGACAAAAACACAGAATACCAAAAGCAAATCTATATGTGCATTTGTTTAATTAGAAAGAGGTGGTAATTGGAAGGAAAAATCAAAATTGAATCAGCTTTGTCAAGTGTGAAATCACTCCTGGAATCACCTAGCAACCATGCCCTCACTTCCATGGGCCTCAGCCTTGTTTTCAGTCCAGTTTGTTAGGGTAAAAAATTAACTTGCCCTGGTTCCAAGCCAGCCTGCCAATCTGATGATTATCAACAAACTTCCTTGCCCAAAGTCATTGGAAGTTTGACTTATAACCCAATCAGGCACAAGAATCTAATTTCAGAAAATTTTTGCCAAATTATTTAGACAATATCTTTTAAATGAAGTTGGAAGCTTGTAAGAATTGCATGAAGAAGGACTAAAAGATGCTGTATCCAACTGGAAAAGGGAGGAGTAGAGAATAAAGATGGTGAGGAAACTCTGAGAAGAGTAGAACATTTAATCCTCTGAGTTTAGTTATACTCTAAGCTACAGTCTTTAAAGGAACATTAGTCAAGAAATTTCTATGTTGCATAAAGTTAGATTGGATGAAGTATCTGTTGTTGCTTCATCAGGATATCCCAAATATTACAACGTAATTTTTTTGGATATAAAACTCAGTAGGAAAAAGTTTGTTAGCCCAAATCTAAAGTATTGGCATTTTGGAGTCTTATACAATCAGCTTCAGTGAACATGTGAAAGTTTGTCACCAAATTAGACAAATTGTTTTAAGTTTTATGATAATGAATTATTATCTATTCCAGGTTTTTCCTTCTAGTTAGTATTGACTGCAGACAGGGGAAAAAGGCATATCATTTTCTAAATTGAAGGTTGATGTTTGTCTCCAAATCACTAAGTAGAAAGAAGTTTTCAATGACTTTAAAAGGAAAAACTTTTGTCTTCAACTCTTTGCTATTCAGTGTTAGGTGTTTTATCTTCAGCATTATATTTTTTTGGTATTCTTTTAAATTGTTATGTCCTTCAAGTAATATTCTAGAATGTTCAGCAAATTTTCAATATAAAGCCCACAGAGACTTGGCTCCTTGAAATGATTGCCCTGAGCCCACATAATCCCCCTTAAGTATTCTAGCCAGTTTATCGGCTGTTTCAAAGATATTTTTCAGCATTAAAAAAAAAAAACCTTTATTGATCTGGCAAACTAACTGGAGCAGAAGCTAAAGTACTAATATAACAAAAATCCAAGGACATTTAGTGAAGCAGCCTCTCTACAGAGACTCAACAGACACCTAGAAGGGTGGAAAGGGTATATATCATTTAAGATGCAAACGAAACAAAGCAATCTAATTCATTGTCTTAGAGGTTCAGTAGAGTTGGTGCATTTGAAGACTCGGGAGTTCATTTAAGTATAAGTGATAGAGAAATGCGGCAAGAAAAGGAACACTATTCTACAACTACCCAGTCAAGAAAATCCAAGTCTTTGCTTGGAAAGCAAACAAAGTTAAGCCAGGGTCATTGACAAGGATAAAATGGTTCTCTGGATACATTCAAATGTGGAGAGCTGGAGGAAAGCCAGAGGATATTTATTGAGAACCTGAGTTTAGTTTATAATCAAAAAGAGACTGACTCTTAAGTGTACTACTTACTTACTGAGTGTTCTTGGTGAGCAGCTTCTCTTTGATTTTCAAAATGTTAATTGCTTCTGGGTCTTCCAGCTATGTTTAAGGGTGTAGATGTGAACAAGTAATTTAAGGGAACTTCACTTCTCTTATCTTGGCAATTGTCTCTACACTAGGGTTCAGTTTCTTTAAGTATACTAGAAGTAAAGGGATTGTAAATGTTGGACTGTTAGGAAAACACATCAAAATACCTCATTATAACATGCCATATATGTAATAAGAATTTACCTTAAGTCAAAAGTTATAGGTATAATTATTATGGTAGTAAAAGAAAACAAAGGAGATAGTTCAGCTGGTAAAGTACATGTGTCTCATACATGAGGACATGGCTTTGATCCTAAGCATCCATGCAACCTATTTGTTCTTGACAAAGCAAGCCTGTTCAGCACTGAGGGTGGAGAGGGAAGGAGAGCAGAGAATATTTGGAGCATGGTGGCCAATCTGAGTGAATCAGCAAGTTCCAGATTCAGTGAGCAATCACACATCAAAACATGTGGTACTAGGTGATTAAGGAAGACATGTTACATTGACTTTTGGCATCCACATTTATACATGTGTATATGTATACAAACATGCATGCAGACACACACACACAAAGTAGAGACAACAAATTATGATACATGACTTGAGGAGTTAAGAAAATCTGAGGAATAAGACATATTATCAAAGAAAGTACAATAATTTGCTCTGACACGGAAGCTTAGTCCTGAAATAGCATTATATATCTTAATGAATATTCTCATGTTACCAGGGTGAGGACCATACGAAAATACAAGGTCATTAAATGTGAGTTTTAGGGGGATGAAGTAGGACTTTTTCTCTGTCTCATTCTGAAGTCTACTTTTTGCCCTCCTCATTATAGGTCTCAGGGCCGGTTAAAGGGCAATAACATTGTAATACCCCCAAAGCTAATGGATTTGAAAATGCCTTGGTACTTTTAACTTTAGTCAAGTGAAGATTGTTCAAGAGTATCACATCAGGAAATGAACAGATCCAGTTTAAGACTAAGCAGAGCAAAAGCATAAGTATAAAATTAACAAACCATGATTTATTCTTGGTAGAAGGTTCACAAATACCATCTTTAATTGTGATTATTTTTTCTTAGCACTTTGTAGTCTGGACCTACCTGATAACTAGGGCTACCAGGCGTAACTATTATAAAGGATCATCAGTTACATATTGTATTTAAATAGCGACAAATAATATCTTAATATATTTCTCAAATATTGCATATATTTAGCAAACTTTGTTATAGCCTATTTTTTTTAGATTACCCATGTTTTTCTCTTAAACTTCAATTTTCTGTGTTGGTCATTTATTATTTATAATAAAATAAATAGCCATGTATTGAGAAACCTACAGGGTCCGAGATGCTGCTGGACTTACCTAAAATATGTAGTGTATGATAAAGCACCATAATAAGATCAATATTATCTTTCAAAACAATAGTTAATAATTAATATTGGACATTTAATTTAATATTTGTCATGATATTAAAATTTGGACTAAATTACTGGCTAATACATATGTGGGCAGGACTACTAAAAATTGAATATGAAAATAATGTCATAAGCTAGGTAAAGGAAGCTTGTGACATTGTAAACAGCACTAGTGTGACAACCTGAAAAATCATATACTTCATTTTCCAATATAAAATGTTTACTTCTGTCTAGACGATGAACATTATAATTATCAGAATCAAATAACTCATTTTCTTATTAACACAAATTTCTGTTTAATGTCTCATTGTCTCTTGTTTTAAATAGGCACAAAATAACAATAACTCATCTCAGTCAAAATATTGCAGTTTTCTAAATATTGACATGTCTTTGGTTGGAAATATTTTTAAAAGACTGTCTATGTTTAAGAAACATCCAAGTATTATCTGGAGATTAGATATAGACTGTTTATTTTCTCTGATTAGTTCCCATAAACAACACACTAAATCACGAATCTATATTTTGCTTTAGAAATAATATTTACTACATTTGTTTCAAACATTTGGTATATATCTTCTTTGTTTAATGACTACCTGCACATAGATTAAAAAGAGTTTTGATTATTTTGATATGAGAGAGTAGGCTAAAATCATGAATATATTACTATTCCTTTCAAGATAAATCATGTCTAGTTCGATGGTTTCACTATGCCTGTCTGCCCAACTTTGTGAAGAAAGAACTTACACACAATGTACTAGCATAAATGCCCAAAGAAATGTCTAAGTAATGAGATAATAAAGTATTTGGGTCACTGTTCACTTGATTTCAAATGTATTATACAAAAAAATAATTTAAGAATGGAATTTATAATCAAAACAGAATCAGAGAAGAAAGATTTGGAAAGTCAAAATCTGGCCATATAAAGTGTGTTTGGGAGAGAAGTGTAAGTGTGTGATCAAGAAGCCTCTGCTAAAGAGATTCGTGTGGATAAGCAGAAGCTGGGTGCTAATCACAAAGATGGAAGTCAGTAATCATGACATTTCAGTGTGAGCCTATCCCATTAAGGGCCCAGAGCTCTGGTTTGTGGGATGACTTAGAGTGGGCTCATTGGGTTTGCTGCTCAGAGCTACCTGAGCTCTTTGCTTCCTAGATTCTGACACCGTGATCCTCATCTGCTTCAGATAAGTCTCAAAGGGGCATGTTAGATCAGATCGCTGCTGTCACACAAATCAGGCCACTCGTGCCTCATCCTCTCTATCTTCCAACGTACTATGAGAAGATGACAAGAAATGACTGCTCTGAGTCTAAAGTCACAAATAGTCATTAAAATTAAGTGTTTTCCATATCAGGTTTTGGCTTCTTTTTGTGTTGGCCATACCTCCCTTTTAAAATGATCATGACTTCTTAATACCCATATAACTTCTGTGTTTCAGCAGCTTTTTTTTAGATTCCATAGAGCCAATGTTAAAGGAAATTTGCTTCAGAATTAGTAATGAAGGGAGTCTTGCTAATGTCTGTTTTAGAGGAGAATTTGGATTTGCACCGTTTAGTTACAGTTGAAGTGTCTAAGGCACTTGGGTGCTAGTGAGATAGAAAAATGAATGCATTTTATATGTGAAAAAGATGTGTTTTGGAGGGTCAGGGGAGGATGTTATGTCTTGAATGAATCCTCCAAGTCTCCCTTTGATGGTCTGAATCTGAAATATGTTCAACAGACTCATGCTTTGACAAGATGTTCCTCAGCAGTTGGAAATGTTTTGGAGGTCTGTGGAGCTGAGTGTGACAAACAAGTAAATTAGTGGAAAGGGATCACTATAAGTGGTCTTTGAAAATTAAACAGGCTCCTGGTTTCCATCTGCACCCTGTTCCACAGCTCTCCATACCCAGAATCTGCCAGGAGAAAGCAGGTCTCCCAGGAGTGCCAATACACCTGAGAGCAAAGGTCTCCATACCCAGGTCCTGCCCTGAGAGAGCTGGTCTCCCAAGAGTGATGACACATCTGAGAGCACAGGTGAGACCACCACTTCTGCTCAAATTTCTGGCCCAAGAAGAGCCCACCCAGAGCCATCAGGACAAGAGAACCAAGGAACAACCAGAGACAGGATCCTTCCAGTTTCCTTCTGTACCCTGGAGCAGACCCTGTGCCATAGCTCTCCATATACAAATTCCTCCCAGAGAGAACTGGTCTCCCAGGAGTACTGACACACAGGCTTACAGGAGGGACAAGCCACAGTCAGAAACAGCAAGACCAACTAACACCAGAGATAACCAAGTGGCAAGAGGCAAGAACAAGAATATAAGCCACAGAAACCAAGGCTACAGGGTATCATCAGAACCCAGTTCTCCCACCACAGCAAGCCCTAGATACCCCAAAACAGTGAAAAAGCAAAACTCTGATTTAAAATCACATCTCATGATGATGATAGAGGACTTTAAGGACATAAATAAGTCTCTTAAAGAAAGAGTTAGAAAGAGCAATTCTCAAATTCATTTGGAATAACAAAAAAAAACAAAAAAACAAAACAAACAAAACCACAACAATAGCATAGTGAAAATTATTCTCAACATTAAAAGAACTTCTGGGAGAATGACCATCCCTGACCTCAAACTGTATTACAAAGGAATAGTGATTAAAAACTGGATGGTATTGGTATAGAGATAGGCAGGAAGATCAATGGAATAGAATTGAAGACCCAAAAATGAACCCACACACCTATGGTCACTTGATCTTTGACAAAGAAGCTAAAACCATCCAGTGGAAAACAAACAAACAAACAGACAGACAGACAAACATATGAAACAGCATTTTCAACAAATGGTGCTGGCTCAACTGGCAGACAACATGTTGAAGAATGCAAATTGATCCATACTTATCTTCCTGTACAAAGCACAATTCAAAATGGATCGAAGACCCCCCCACATAAAACCAGATACACTGAGTCTAATAGAACAGAAACTGGGGAAAAGCCTAGAATACAAGGGCACAAGGGAAAATTTCCATAATCAAAGGCTTATGCCCTAAGATCAAGAACTGACAAATGGGACCTCATAAAATTGCAAAGCTTCTGTAAGGCAAAGGACACTGTCAATAGGACAAAACATCAACCAACAGATTGGGAAATGATTTTTACCAATCCTATATCCTGTACAGGGCTAATGTCCAATATATACAAAGAACTCAAGAAGTTAGACTCAAATAACTCTATTAAAAATGGGGAACAGAACTAATCACATAATTTTCAATTGAAGAACCTTGAATGGCTGAGAAGCACCTAAAGAAATGTTCAACATCATTTGTCATCAGGGAAATGCAAATCAAAACAACCCTGAGATTCCACCTCACACCAGAAAGAATGGCTAGGATCCAAAAACTCAGGTGATAGCAGATGCTGGCAAGGATGAGGAGAAAGAGGAATACTCCTCCATTGCTGGTGGGATTGCAAGCTGGTACAACCACTGTGGAAATCAGTTTAGCGGTTCCTCAGAAAATTGGACGTAGTACTACCTGAAGACCCAGCTATACCACTCCTGTGCATATATACCCAGAAGATGCTCCAACATGTAAAAAGAATACATGCTCCACTATGTTTATAACGGCCATATTTATAATAGCTAGAAGCTGGAAAGAACCCAGATGTCCCTCAACAGAGGAATGGATACAGAAAATGTGGTACATTTACACAGTGGAATACTATTTAGCTAATAAAAGCAATGACTTTATGACATTCCCAGGCAAATGGATAGATCTAGAAAATATCATCCTGCATGAGGTAACTCAGTTACAAAAGAACACATGGTATATACTCACTGATGAGTGGATATTAGGTGAAGAGCTTGGGATACCCACGATACAACTCAAGATCCACATGAAGCTCAAAAAGAAAGAAGACCATAGAGTGGATGCTTCAGTCCTACTTGGAAGGGGAAACAATATAATCAAGGTATGTAGAGAGTGGCAGGGACTTGGGAGGAAGAAAGGAGGGGGAGGGTGTAAAGATGGGCAGAATTAGGTATGAGAGGAGATGAAGGAGATGTACAAAGGGCAAGGAAATTGAACAGAGCTGTGTAGCAATGGGGATGGGGAATTGGGGGTAGCAACCAAAAAGTCCCAGATGCCAGGAAAGCAAGAGCCTCCCAGGACCCCACGGGGATGACATTAGCTGAAATCCTCCACAAAGGGGAAAGAGAACCTGTTGAGACCATATGCAAAGTTTAGGCACGGTCCCCTGGTTGAAGGATGGGGCTACTCACCCATCTCCAAAATATTACCACAGGATTACTCCTGTCTAAAGGAAATACAGGGACAAAGAGTGGAGAAGAGACTGAAGGAAAGGCTATCCAGAGACTGTCCCACATAGGGATCCATCCCACATGCAGCCACCAAGCCTAGACACTAAAGCTGATGCCAAGGTGTGCTTGCTGACAGGAGTCTAGTATAGCTGTCTCCTGAGAGGCTTTGCCAAATCCTGACCTATACAGTTGCGAAATCTCTCCACAAACCATTGGACTGAGCACAGGGACCCCAAAGGAGGAGTTAGGGGAAGGACTGAAGGAACTTAAGGGGCCTTATCTGGCATCAGTAGAAGGGGAGGCATTGGCCCTGTGAAGGCTTGATGCCCCAGTATAGAGCAATGCTAGGACTGTGAGGCAGGAGTGGGTGGTGATGCACCCTTATAGAAGCAAGGTAAGAGGGGAATGAGAAAGGAGATTTGGAGAGGGAAAACCAGGAAAGGGGCTAACATTTGCAATGTGAATGAATAAAATAAAATAAATTTAAAAAAGAAAAGAAAACTAAACATATTCTCCATTTCCAATACACCTTTACTACTTGGCTAGAGGATATGAATAGTGTCCACCAAATGAGCTGACTACAAATAAACTCTCCAATGTGTTATCTGTCATGCGGGATTAAAATCCTTCAGGAACTGTCACTGAAAAACCAATGTTTTGTCTTTCAGCTATTTGGGTCAGGAAAAAAATCATTCTACGCACACTGAATCTTGAGTGCTATTGTACTGGGACTCAGAGTCAGACCTTTAGAAGGACCTTAGGTCATGAACATGACTTTTCCCTTTAGTCCTTGTGACAGGATTGTTTCCATTATCATTAGAGTACTTTAGATATCATAAAATAGATTTCTTCTCAAAGTGAATTGACTTGATTGTGCCATGTTGTACATGTGCCAGCTTGACACTTTATGGTAATCTGAGCCATCACGGGGACCCTCCACATATACTTTAGGTCTTCTCAGCCTCTAGACCTATGATAAATTTATTTTCTTTCAACATTACCTAGTCGGATGTATTTAGCTGATTAGGAGCATGAGATGGACTGAGGCATTAATAAATGTTTCCAAAATGAAGATTGTATTTTCTACCTTATTTTTAACAGAAGTTTAAAATATTCAAATAACAGCACACACATCATAAGAGCCCCAATTTAGGGAGTAATTGTAGTTGACCATAATAATTACATTAAAAAAATATTTCCAGCCTCTCCAAAAGCTTTTCTTATCTTTTAAATCACTGTCTCCATCACATTCACCAAAATTAATGATGCTCCTTTGTAGGGAATTGGTCTGATGCTAAGGTCCTGTTCCCCAATTGGTTCTTGATCTAACAATAAAGATGCTCGTGACTAATTGTTGGGCAGAATAGGTGGGACTTCTATGTCCCTGCAGGCAAGCTAATGGACACAGGATAGAGAAGAAGGGGTTTTCACTATGCTTCAGAGGGACAAAAGCCAGCCAGCCATATGAGATCTCGGGTGGAGCCAGCCATAGGCTGCTTCTACAGGTGAGAGGTTGGGATGTGGAATTGGGACTGAAGGTGGCTGAACAACTGAAGCTAGGGCAGGTTGAGAGGTGATGAGCTAAGAGTATTGGTAAGGGCACTCTAGCCACGGTAAATTAGTAGTGTCCAGCAACTGAGACAATAAGGCAGGGAAATTGAGACAATAAGATAGGTTGAAATTATACAATGTGCATGTGTGTCTGTTTTTCATTCCTGGATCCAATATTTACTGGGTGGGGGGGCTGGTAGCATGGCCCAATCTCAGAACGTAGGTGGGGTAGCAAAAGCTTCATGTAACACCCCCTTCTTGAGTAGCATGAATCTCCATTCATGATTCTGAATTAAAATTGATGTATCCTATGTTAATTAATGGCCACTTACTATTACTCAGGCTCTGGCTCTGACTTTCAAGTCTCATAGCTCCCTGTGAGACTGCTAACTTCTTCCTTCTCTGCTTAGACCTTGGTAATAACCCAGGGAAGCAATTCACTCTTGGATTCTTGATTTTTTTCTTCTTCTTCTTGATTTAGAAGTACAGATCAATTTTCACTGTTCCAGTTTAGTTTCTCTCTGATGAAACAGTTTGTGTGCCTCTACATATTCTAATTCCACCATCTTAGTAAAAATTGTGGGTTTGAGTCTTACAGTTTACATGGAACTTTAGTTGTCTTGCATTAGATTATAATCCAGTAGAGGCTTTTTTGTCTTCTGCATGTACTTAGAATTGTATCCTTTTGTACATAATTAAAACTAATTCCCTCTACAAAGAAATTTCTCCCAAGTATCAATCTTGTATCCAAATATATCCTGTAATGTTAAATAATATATTGTGCTTTATTCAGGTGCTCAACATCATCATAACCCTGTTTGGAAGAGAAAAGAGAGAAAAAGATTAGTGTTATCTGTAAGAGTGACTTAGATACTTCTCCACTTAGATACTTCTCCCACTGAGGCCAGACTGCAGTCCTCTGCTATATATATCCTCAAACCAGGCCCTGTATACTGCCTGGCTGGTGGCTCAGTTTCTGGTGACTCCCCTGGGGTCTGGGTTAGTTGAACTGCTAGTCTTCCTATGGTATCACCCTCCTCAGCTTCTTCAGTATTCCACTTATACAACCATAGTTTTCCCTGACTTCAGTCCAACAGTTGGGTGTAAGTATCTACTTCTCAGTCAGTTGCTGGAAATGCCTCTTATAGGACAGCCATGTTAAGCTCCTGTCTGTAAGCACATCATAGCATCAGTAATAATGTCAGGACTTGGTGCCCCCCATTTTCATGATCCATCGATGCCAGGTTGGGCCTGTCATTGGATCACCTTTCCTTCAGTGTTTTCTCCATTTTTGTCTCTGCATTACTTTAGACAGAAACTATATTGATTCAGAATATTGATTGTGGGTTAGTAACCCTGTCCCTCCACTTCTGGTTCTATCTATCTACTAGATGTGGACTCTTCAAGTTCCCGTTCTGTACTGTTGGACATTTTGGCTAAGGTCATCTCCATTGAGTCCTGAGAGTCTCTCACCTCTCAGGCCTCTAGTGCTTTCTAAAGCCCCCCCCCCCCCCATTGAACCTGCATATTTTCATTATTCTTCTGGTCCGCTGGGCTTCTCTCCCAACCCCCATACCTGATCTTGTTTCCCTTTTCCGCTCCCTCTTCCCTTTGGCACCCAGGTTCCTGTCTCCCTATGATTATTTTCTTCCTCCTTGTAAGTGAGAATGAAGCATCCTCGTATGGGTCCACTAAACGTCTTACAGTCTGTGGGTTGTATCTTAGGTATTCTGTACTTTTTGGCTAATATTCACTTATCAGTGAGTACATACCATGAATGTCCTTTTGGGTCTGTGTTACCTCACTCAGGATGATATCTTCTGTTTCCATTCATTTGCCTGCAGAATTTATGATGTCCTCATTCTTGATAGCTGAATAGCATTCCATTGTATAAATAAACCACATTTTCAAGTAAGGCTGCTATGAACATAGTGGAACTGTGTCATTGTGATAAAATGGAACATCTTTTGGGTATGTGTGCAAGAGCTGTATAGCTGGGTCTTGAGGTAGAACTACTTCCCAAATTTGGTTTCCCCTACAGGAGTCAAATATTGCTAGAGAGACTGAAGACAAAATAAAACAGAACTTAGGAGCTTAAGTTATAGAATATGCTTAACACAATATCTTCTGCAGCTCAGAGCTTCCAGACAATCCAAGGGATATGATTTGAAAGGTTTAGAGAGATCATCTTGAATTTCCATCAGAAACAAATATACATTTCCAGAATGGAATAAATAATTTATATGAATTTTGTTTTGGTTTTAAGCTGCTTTAGCAATATCTAGTATGCTTCTAGAACCATGGATTAAGGAGTTCTTCAAGGAGAAAAATGTGTGTACAAAAATGAAGATAAATATGAATAAAACAATAGTGTGTCTTATGTATTCTAAATCCAAGGTCTTCTGATCTTTATATGTTTAGTTAGGTCTATTTCTAGAACATGTCTTCCCACTTCTCTTAGTATTATTATTTCTAATTGTTTTCAATAATAATAATAATAATAATAATAATAATAATTAACAAGTTCAAAAGTCTTTTACATTTTACCTGTCCCACAGTACTTGCCATACAGTCTCAGTGGAAAATTATCACTTTTTATTCTCAAATTGATAGAAAACAGAATCAATTTTATAGTAGAAATTACTTACTCTTTATATGTAAAATTTATTTTGAAATATACATGCAGTTAGAATCTAGTTTGTGAATATAACATTCCTTCTGTTTCATATGTAGATATGCACGCTGCTGAATAGAAATATTATTACTTAAATTTAGTAATGATAATTATTAACACATATTTGTAGAAAATTACTAGGATTCATTGTTATTGTATTATGTGTTGATTATGTCCATTTCTCCTCACCCTAACCTTCTTCATATTTCATAACCTCCCTCTAATTTGACTTTTTTTAGCACAGTCTTCTTAGGTGAAGTCTTTCTATGATCTATGAAAAAAATGTGTTGATCATATTATCAATAACAATAATTCTTTGCAGAGAATTGAACTTTAGATAGTGATAGAGTTTGTACTGGCATTTTAGCATTATAATGCATCAGAAAATAAATGATGAAAAATTGTCATTGGGGACTTTAGGAAAAGAAAAAAATAGTTGTGACTATATAGTATATGCTAGAAATCTTTACTAGTGAATTGTTGTTAGTTGGGGCTCAACATAACAGTGATGGCCTTTTTTCATAAAGATCACTTGTCTCAATAACCTATGCATTGGTTCCCACAGCACAGCCTTGTTATTGACACTTCTCTCACTCGTAGCAAAGATCAGGAAAGACATATAATATAAGAGAGTTAGCAATCTGTCTGAATCATCTGGATATTTGTATATTTTCTGATATACTGAGTTAGTAAAACCTGGGAGATACAGAGTATTTTTTAACTGATATAAACAGAATACCAATGTCTGAGGCTTAGGAGAACCATCTTTAAATAAAATGGCATACTTTTTATGTAAAACTAAATGCAAACAATCGTACAATGGTAGCTTAAGTATCAATGTGAATATTAATTAATTCCTCATACAAGAGCAAAAGAACAATGACACATAATATATGAGGCTAGCTACATTTTTTTAATAGCCTGTCACAGTCAGAGGGTGCATTGACTGCCCAAGTGGGACGGCTTATCTAATGCTGATTATGTTCTCCAATTTTCCAAACAAAACTGTCACTCTCCTTCAGACTGAGGACACTTGTGACCTTCCACAGTCATTTAACCCCTCTCTGTATTCCTCATCTTGAAAATAAAAATGTCATAAGCAACATGACTCTCATGGGGTGCCGTGGATGGTGCCTTCCTTGCTTTTAAAGATGTTTTATGTAAAGCAGTGTGAGTGCTTCCAAGCATGCTGTGGTGTAATGAGATCTTTTTTATTGGAAGTCATAGTGAGAGGCTAGTTAGCTGACTTCAAACACAGTGTATAAATGAGTCAGATTATGTGCTGGGGGCCCATGTGAGTCAACACATATAAGTTCAATATCTAGACCTGATATGCTGGCTCAGAAAGTTTCATAAAGGTGATTGCCATTGGTCAAAAGGAGTGAGAACTGGCAGATATTTTGAGAAAAATACAGCAGAACTCTCTTTGAATCACCTTTTTTTCTTTCTTGGATTTTTCTGTATTTCATAAATGTAATTCAAAACACTCATTTAATTTATTAGTTACATTTCAAATATTAAATATCTTTTAAAAGATGACAGAAATATATGAACTTGGGAAACGGCTGAGGATGCATATGTAAGAGACTAGAGTTTTTTGGTGGAGTTGGGAGGAGAAGAAGGTAACATAATTATATATATGCATATATAGATTTACTAAATTATGTATAAAAATATATTTGACTAAGGATTTTTTTTTCTTCTGAGAGCTTCAAGGTTTTTGAAATATATCAAAACAAATGGATTCCTGGGGAGATCTACCTCACAGTTGGATATGTTGTTATTTAAACCTGAATTTTCAGGAATAAATAATGATTTATTGATAACAACTCATTCATTGATAACAACTATGAAGACAAAGGAGCTACTTTCACCTGCAGAATTGTAATCTGAATTCTGGTGAATGTTGGGGGATGGTTTTGTGTGCTATGTATTCAGATGCTGATGGCTGTGCTCAAAGATGTAACTCAGATGCTGTCATTGTCAAGCATCTCCTGTCTCAATGTGAAAGTTTGTTTTCCATTGCTGTTGATTGATTGATAAAGAGCTGATCAGACAATGGCTGAGTAGGAGAAGAGAAGGTAGGAATTTCTATTCCAGTTAGAGGGTCTCTGGCAGGAATGGGGAGGGGGGTTGGCGGGGAGGGGCAGGGTGGATTTGCCATGAGGAGACACATGGAGCAGGAACTTGCAGGGTAAGACTAAGATGCCGGTTAACAGGACATGTGACTAGGTAGCAAGGCAGCATAGTTGGGTTAGAATAGATGAGAATCTACTCAGCTATAATGCAAGAAGCTCATAAATAAATATAACAGGTCTCTGTATCTTGTCACTGTTTCAGAGCAAGAGCAGGAATAGAAAATCCCTGAACTTTTCCAGGGAAATATACAAGAATAAGTGAATCTGATACGAAATCTAGGCCAGTTTGTTTTGGGAGCAGTGCAGGACACTTGTCAATAGTCACTCTGTGGTTAGAAGAGTGCTTTAAATTTTGGTTTTTATGTATTTGGCATGTTACCAAAGCTTCAATATAGAATTATGTTTTAGCCGAGGGCATTGAGGACACATACTGTTTTACATAGTTCAGCCTTTTCCCAGTCTCCTTTCAATAACAATTTTTTGAGTTACTTTTGAGACCTTTGTGGTTTAGATAGTTCCATACATGCTTTGGGAATTTAGAATTCAGCTTATGGCTTAGACACAGTCAAGAGAAACATGAGGGAGCACTTTATGATTCAATGGAATTACTGAAAACCATTGTAGGATGGCAATCTGACATGGTGGTTTAATGTATTTTAAATAATTTGCATACAAATTAAAACACAATGAAAATAACTAAAATATATCTCTTGTATTTTTGGTTGTGAGCCTAATCTTTAAGTTGAAATAGAATAGACATCATGAGTGGATATGGGTAGGGGAATGGAAGAGGTAGGGCTGTATAAGGGTGGGACTGAGGCTGGGAATAAGAGGGATCAGGTTGGGGAGGACAGAGGAAAAGAATACTAGTTACTAGTAGAGGCAATTGCAATGCAAGGGTTGGGGGGGGGGGGGGGATTGCATCTCTGGGATGAGCTGGGAACCTAGAGAAATGGAAACTCCCAGGAATCTATGAAGGTGATTCTAGCTAAGCCTGCTATCAATAGGGCATATGGAGCCCAAAATGTCCATCTTCTGAAACCAGGCAAATTTTACAACAGAGGGATTGGGACACCAACCCAATAACAAAATTTGTCTTGCCTACAAAATGTGCAGGGTTAAAGATGGAAAATAATTGAGGGAGTGACATTTATGAATAGATAAAGTTGTAGAGAAATTTTAATCAGGCAATATGGCTACTCTGGCAAGTCATCACATCCAAATAAATTGTAGGTCAGTGTGATGGGGCTAGAATGACACATCTTTAACTCCTCTGGCTAGAACACAGACAAGCCCTTATTACACATCTTTAATCCAAAACAATGAAAGTAGTTAGTTTGTAGAAGGAAGCAGCTATGTTTGAAAGTGACATTTAATTGTCGGGAAGACAAAGTGACTAATTGTGCAAAGCAAGAAAGATATTACATAATAAGATATGCCCTAATCTCATGAGAAGAGAGAGAAAAGAGAGGTAATTTATGAGAGCTGCAGAGAGAGAGACAGAGACAGAGACAGAGAAAGAGAGAGACACACACACACACACAAGGAGACAGAGATAGAGACAGTGACAGAAACAGAGCAAGATAGAGAAACAGAAGAAACAGTTTTGTCTGGACAGTTTTACAGAGACAGGTTGCAGGTGAAGACAAAAGGAGCCAGAGAATAAGGAGCCAGATTAGAACAGATTGCCAGATTTAGTTTGAGGCAAAGCAGAGTAATTCAGTTAGAAGATGAGTGTAGCCCTTTTGAATCAGTCAGCTTGGAGAAGAGATTAGACCAGAAGAGCTGAGGAGAACGAACAAGCCAGAGTTCAGAAATAGCTAGAAAGGTGGGGTTTATTTAGCAGTAATCCCCTAGGAAGACAATTACAACTGGGGAATAAAACTTACATTTACATAGAGGTCCTTAAGAGTAAATGAATAAGTCCCTTAAAGAAATATATGGAAACACAAACATCAGAAGGAAATAAATAAAATAATGGAGACTGGAAAGCAGAAATAGTATCAATAAAGAATATCCACACTGAAGGAAATCTGGAAATGAAAGGTTTAAGAATAAAACATGAACTTTAGAGACAAGCCTCAGTCTCACCAACAGAATACAAGAAATGTAAGAGAAAATCTCAGGCATTGAAGGCACAATAGTAGAAATGGATATCTCGGTGGGGGTTGGGGGGAGTAGAAGAAAAAAAATTGCTAAATATAAAATAATTCTTATAAAAAACACCCACAATATATGGGACACTTTGAAAAGACAAGATCTAAGGATAATAGGAATAGAGGAAGGAGAAAATAACCTAGTTCAAAGGCATAGAAAATACTTCCAACACACCATAGAAGAAAATTTACCTAACCTCACATAGTAGCTGCCTATCATCTACAAAAAGCACACAAAACACCAAGTAGTCTAGACCAGAAAATAAAATCCCCTCTGAACATAACACTAAGTGTACAGAATAAAGAAAGAATATTAAAAGCTACAAAGGAAGAAGGCCAAATAACAAGAAAGACACACCTATCAGAATAACACCTGACTTCTCAATGGAGCCTGTAAATGTCAGAAAGACCAGCTCAGATTTTTGTCCACACTATAAAGAACTACCAATCCCACACCAATATACTATACCTAAGAAAACCTTTAATCATATTAATGGGTATGGAGGTTTAAATAAGCTTGGCTCATGGAAAATGGCACCATTAGGTGATGTGGCCTTTTTGGAATAGGTATGGCCTTGTTAGAGGAAGTTTGCCACTGTGTAGGTGGAATTTGAGGTCCTATGCTTAGGCTCTACCCTGTGCCAAAGAGATCCTTCTCCTGGCTGCCTTTGAAACAATCTTCTTCTGCTTGTTTTCAGAACAGCATGTAGAACTCTCAGCTCCTTCTCCAGTACCATGCCTGCCACGACACCGGCATGCTTCCTTCTTACATGATAATTGATTGCACTTCTGAGCCTATAAGCTAGCCCAAATTAAATGTACTTCATATAAGAGTTGCTTTGGTCATGGTATCTCTTCACAAGAATGGAAACCCTAAGACAATGGGAATATAAGATATTTCTTGATAAAACTAAGTTTAAGCAATACCCATCTACAGAAGGCACTAGAAGGTAGCTCTCAAGCTAAAACGTTTAACCACATCCATGAAAACACAAGAAATACATAATCAAATTGGAAGCATGCACACACACCACTCAAAGTACAATAACAGGAATCAATAAACACTGTTCATTGATATCTGTCAATATCACTGGTTTCAACTCCTCAAAAAGACACAGGGAAACAGGAAGAATGCAGAAGCTGGTTTCATCCTTCTGTTGAATCAAAAAAAATACATCTCTACATCAAATGAATCTAACCCTTACTTAGAGAACATTTCAGTCAAACAGGAAAGAATGTACCTTCTTCTTAGCACTTCATGGAACATTGTCAAAAATTGACCATATAACCAGATATACAAGAAACTTTAAATAACACCTTGTATTCTATCTTACCACCACAGATTAAAACTGTAAATCGTCAACAACAAAACCAACAGACATCCTGCAGGCTCTATGAAACTGAACAAATCATTCTGAATGAAAAAGAGTCAAGATTAAAAAAGAAAGAAAGAAAGAAAAACAAAAAAAGCAAATAAGAGACTTTTAGAGTGAATGAAAATGAATACACAAAATATCAAAATCTATGAGACACAATGAAGGTGATTGTATGAGGCAAGATCATAGCAGTAACTACTAACATTTAAAAAATAAATGAAGACATCTTGTACTACTCACTAAACAGTAACCTTTGAGCCATTAAAAGTGAAATTATAAAATTTACAGGGAAAAGAATGGAACAAGAAAAAATTATCCTGAGTATGTAATCCAGACTCAGAAAGACAAATAAGGTACATATTTAGTTAGATGTGGGTATTAATTCATTGATATCCAAACTACAGTCTGTAGAACCAGAGTTCAGGTATAGGTATATATACCTAGGTAAGGGAATAGAAAAAACAGACAGATTTTTCTAGGGACGCTAAATAGAGCAGAAAGATAGTTATGGATGAATGTGCTGTTTGTGTGTATGTGCATGTATGTATGCATGTGTGTGTGTGTGTGTGTGTGTGTGTGTGTGTGTGTGTGTGTGTGTTTAGAAGGGAGGTAGAAAGATAGAATCAACTGGAGAAGAGGATGCAGGGAGGAAATACAGAGGGACAGCTAAAATTAAGAACCCTTTGAGTGGTAGTATGAATACCTAGTACAATAGGCACTTCATAAACTATATACATATGTGAAGAATTTCTAAAAGAAATCACCAAATAATTGGAGAGACAGAGTCACAACTGGGCATATCTTTTCACCAAATGAAGATAATTGTTCTGGGATTGTGTTAAATCTTTTTGGTTTGTTAACCAAAGAGGTCTTATGAAAATTCAAATCTTGGCAAGAAAATAGGTTGTTTTGCACAGACTGAAGGCAAAGATCTGTTGCTGAAGACAATACCTACATAACTCATTAAATTTGGAGAAGTCAAACTTGTGTCTACAGACAATTTTCACCCTTAGTGAAAATTCCCTTGGTAGAGGAATGTGCTTTCCATGCCACTGAAAGAGAAAGGTGAACAACAATCAGCTATAAAACCTTCAGTCTACACTGGCACCCTGACTACAAGGTATATGCTATTACAACGGTGGCACAAAACCAACCAATATATGATTTTGCTTAAAGCTTACATCATGAAAAGGAACCATATCAGCTTGGCAGCTTGGATGACCCAGAACCTGATATTAGATACCCCAGAGACCAAGGGTAAAACCAACTAATACTAGTTTAGTGAAAGAATGTGGCAGTAAGACAGTTCCTAATGATATTCTGCTATGCTCATGAATCAGTTTCTGCTCAGTCATTATCATTAGAAATATCCTCACGAGGCAGAAGGAAATAAATATAGGGACTGACATACAGGTAGTATGCAGAGATGAAGAGATCTCTGAACACTCAACCCTAAATGTGATCATCAATTCTCTCTTCGTTCAAGGCTCAGGGAACTCTGCTGAAGATGTGGCAGAAAGAATATAAAGGAGAAGATGGAAGACACCATGGAATCAATGTCCTCCAGTCAACAAGACTGATGAATTCATAGAGATTGGGGCAGCATGAATAGGCCCTGAGCAGGTCTGAACCAGAGGTCTTAGAATTGAAAGAATTGGACACATGTCCTCATCATTTGCCCAGAAGCTATCTCCAATTGATAACTACTAGCAAGTAAAAATTTTGTTTTCTCCAAGAGAGTTTCACTGGGAATATAAACTATTCTTCAGAGTAGGCTACATGTCCAGTAGTAGATGCTCAACAGAAACAAACTCAGAGGAATTTTGGAGGTTTCTTGTCACATAAAGTCATATTGGACAGTTTTGAAAAATACTATGTATACATATGTATGTATATATGTATGTATAGAAAGTATATACAGATACATACAGATATGTGTATATATATATGTGTGTGTGTCTATATATGTATATTATATATATGCTTTCTCCTCTCTCTCTTTCTCTCTCTCTCCCTCTCTCTCTCTCTCTCTCTCTCTCTCTCTCTCTCTCTCTCTCTTTACCCTATAAGTTTTTTGCTTTTCTATTATGGCTTTTGCTTTTGTGTTTTTATGGGATTAATGAGTGAGTGACCAAGTCAGTCCCTGTGACTTGTTTCTTGTGACTTATTTCTTAGGTTCTTTTCTTTCTGTTTCTTTTGTCCTATTCCAGTGTGTTCCTCTTTGTTTTACCTTATTATATTCTAGTTTAATTTATTATTTTCCTTTAGAAGCCTGTTTACTTTCTAAGCAGACACGAGACGGGGTTGGAACCAAATGAGAGGGGATATGGGTGGAGCTAGAGGAGTCTAAATTAAAGATATAAAAATAAAAACATACAACCAGGTGTCTCAGGTGTGGTGGAATATACTTTTAATCTCAGCACTCAGGAGGTAGAGCTTGGTCTATACAGTGTGTTCCAGGCAAGCTAGGGCTGCATAGTGAGACCTTGTCTCAAAAAAAGGACACAATGAACAAACAAGTTCAGCATCCACAAGTGGGATAAGAAGCAGTCACCAGAAACATCAGGGATTAATCAAGAAAGCCATCCTGGCCAAGGATACTTGTGAGCCCACTTTGAGTCATGATGTGCTGTTAATATTAGAGGAATTATCTTGACTATCTAAAGATATATAGCTAATACTAATAACATATATATGCTAGAGATACTTTCAAAGACACTTATTCTCCTTTATGCTGTGAAGAGTACTTCATAATGCACAATAAAGTGAAAATGTTTAACCTTGTTACAAATTTGTGCATATAAAATATTTTTTCACAGTGGCTAGCAAGTATGCACTCAGTAAGATTTGTTTGTGTGGAATCCATCTGGGTCTGCATAAAATAGTGGCAGAACCTCACTGACACTACATCTCTAAGGATCGAGGGCGGCAACCATGACAACCTGCAACAGAATATTTTCCTTGAAATAACAAGCAGCTTTGGGAAACAGAACAGATGATGTTCATCCTGCCAGAACTCAATCCCCTGGAAGGTTTCTGGCCTGTCCTTGTACAGCATAGCCTGTGAATATGGGATCGATATTCTTGATAGGTTCTCCCATGGTCCTAGCAAAAACTCAAATCTTCTTTATAATGTCAATGGAATGTCAGAGTTCAGTTTATAAAGGAAGGGGTGTATTTATGTATAATTTAGCAGATTCACCATGAATAATGCATTAAAATTTTGAATAACACCACATCTTGAGGCTTTGTGAGTCTCCTGAGGTTAAAGGTTTTTTATCAATGTCTTTAGGAGGCACCAAAACTATATTTCATTTCATTCAATCCAGCCATTGTTCATTTTTCTTAAGATTCCTCATTTCCAGAAATGTCTGTATTTAGAACACCTTCCATTTTAATATATGTAGATGTTAGTCAGAAAACAGAAATGCCCCTGTACAATTTCAGGTAGTTTTGCTTCCCAGAGTGACCACAGCTAGGTAAGCAGCATATCTTTGCAGAAGCGACTGGAGCATGCCCATATATCTGTGTCTCTTACACCTGTGCAGACACCTGTACTCAGGAAACATATGGGTGTCTCAATCTCTATGCATTGCTGAGCAGTACTGCTTCACATGGAGAATTTGACTTCACAAGTGGCATCTTTGAGGATCTTATAATAGAGCTGGTAACATATTAACAATCTGTTAGCAGTCTGGACTGTCATGAGGAAGAACCCACGCACAATATGAGCCATCGTTTATTTTCGCTCACACTGAGAAAAGACAACATTTATTTTAATAAATTAAGACACAGAGGACAAAAATAAACAGGTCTCGATGCATGGAGTAGGTCATTGAGAGTCAGCACAATGTTGTTGCTTTGCAACAAAGACACAGGGCAGTTTAGGAAGAGGCAAGTTGATTTTCACTTTTACAAATATAAGCAAACTGTTTTCTTGGTCACTCTGCGAGGAAATCCTAAGTACTACACTAGTGTTTTTGTTTAAACCGTGGATGGTTGATGCTATTATTGACAGTCCACAGGGATATATTTTCAGAGAGATACTCAGTTAGAAGCATGCTCTTACTAGCTGCTAAACACTGAGAAATTTATAATCCCTTGTGGGGAGAGAAAAGTGTAGAGCTGCATATATACATGATTCTCGAAAGGCATTTTAAAAGGGAGATTGCTTAAAGTCAGTGTATTGGTGCAACAGTAAAAATTGTTCAATTCCTCTACATCGAACAATTCCCATTACCTGTCCTGTTGGTAGTTGGTATTATAAGGGAATGAAGTCCATAATATTATTATGATCAGTGCACAGTCATCTATGGGAGTGTATTTAGACTTAATTTTAAAAGAGGTTTGTGATTCTTTATCAGAGGAAACACATTTATTCATGTGAAGATGAGAGATGAAAGGGCTTTTATACCCATTGTGTTGAGGTAAGAATTGGTTATTTGGAGTGGTTTTGGCAAACCATGGTGATGTAATTTCTATAGAAGAGCCATCATAAATGGGAATATATTTCATACATTATGGCTCTTCTAAGACCTGGGACTAGAGTAAGGGTCCTCATTAGTACAGCAAGTTTGTACAACACTACTACCGCTGAACTCCAGAATATTTGCACAGGATAGGTCACTTTTTCCAATTTAGTTTCCTTTTGTCTCGAAAATTATCAGGTTATTTACTTATTTATGACTCTTTCTTCAGTAAAACCCTTTCCTCCTAAAATACCATTATCCTTCGCTCATATACCTTCAGTTCACTAGTCTTAGAATCAGCATTCTGCCTGACTGGGGAGAATCCCAAAGGAACAGGCAGATTTGGGAGAATTCATAAATCCTGAGAACAAGCACAGACTTTCTAAGACTACAACAAGAACTCGAGTTTAGAGTTAAAAAGAAGGCGTGTGAGACTTTTAAAAACGGTTTGCAGGCATCTGGCCCTGATTACTGAGCTTTGCAATTAGGATTGTTGGGAACTTCTGGCACGCCGACTCTTGCAGAGAGCTGTTGCGTGGAAGAAGTAAATTGACGTAAGAGGCCTGAGAACACTTGCTCCTTAAGCAAAGGAGGGATGAGAATCTGGGAATATATCAGCATATATCAAAGATGATTATGGAGGTCAGCAGAAAAGTTGTAGAGTCAGAGGACAGGGAGGAATGCTACAAAATGTCTTCTAGACATGGGCTAGAGAGTACAGGAATCCACAGCAGCTGTGGTTGCCTGCAAAAGAACTACACAAAATCAAACCTGTCAACACTCCAGGAAGGATAAGGGAGGCTTTCAAGAACACTGGCTGAGGAGCTAGTTTCTGGAAGAGGAAGACTGGGTTTTCCTCAAGGGTGAGGCCAGTTGACTGAATGTGCTCCATTGGAAAACTTCCCATCTGTACACATTTGGGTAACACTCATTTTGGCCTCAGTTGGAAAAAACGCATGTGTGTATGTGGATATATGTATGCGTATGCATATATGTATATGTATATAGTAAGAAATTAGGATGGAAACACTAGCGATCCAGTAGGAATTGGAGAGTAGGAGTGAGGAGATAGTCAAAAATCATTGTACACATGAGTGGTATTTTAAGAAGCAGTACATATATGGTGTATGTGTGTTTCTATGTGTAAGTATGTGTATAATTGAGAGAAATTCTTACACTTAAGATGACAAAAGAGTTTAAAAATCCTTGAAACTTTCACCTACAGTGAGCTGTTGACCTGCTAGTTTTGACTTTGTTGAAGAGGCTTGTTTACGGAGCTTTCTCTTGCACACTAGTTTTAATGTATGATATTTGCTTCTTTCTAAAAAAAGAAAAAATGACATGGCAGTAAATTTAATTCCCATGGCACACACACCAGACTAAGTGCTTGTTTTTAAATAAACCATTATACAGAAATTTGCATTAAAGACTTTTTTTGACCCTTTTCCAATTAATCATGAAAATAAATTGTGCTGATCAAGCGTTCTAGGTAATGTGTAGATTTTTGGATTGGACAAAGTGATTAATTTTCTGAAACTATAGTTAATCTTCTGGAGATAAACTGAAAAGATAATGATTTCAGTTGGCAAGAACAGATGCTCATTTATCTTCTTGTCAACATCCAATAAAAAAGGCTTTGAGAGACCATAGAAACCTAGCCTCTTGAATAAATGTGGTCAGGTGTCATAGGATTTTATTTTTAAACAATGACAATTCAATACAATGAACCACATTCTTACACACCCACAAAAACTTTTTCCTAAGAAATACTGCTCACTTAGAATTCCCATGTTTATAATGCCTTTCCTACCTAGATTAATATTTGGGCATGCTCATTTGAATATGTGAGCTTTTTAAAACCACTAAGGTAATTTCCTGAGAAATCATTTTACTAAAATTACAAAGCATGAAACTTCCTTTTGTATACCTGTATACCTTCCTTTTGTATCCTCTGTACCCTTAGTTTAAGCTAGACCTCAATCCCATGAGAGAAGCTTATTTTTGCCACAAAGTATGGTTAATACCAAGAGTCAAATTTTTCAATGAGTAGAGAATTCATGGTCAGTAGACTGCTTAGCCCTAAATGGATCGTCTGCATCACACTCCTCCATCCAATGCTCAGAGGTGATTATCGAACTCAGCAGAAAAGTTGTAGAGTCAGAGGACAGGGAGGAGTGCTACAAAATGTCTTCTAGACATGGGCTAGAGAGTACAGGAATCCACAGCAGCTGTGGTTGCCTACACAGAATCAAACCTGTCAACACTCCAGGAAGGATAAGTGAGGCTTTCAAGAACACTACCCTCAGCTGAGGAGCTACAGTTTCTGCAGGAGGAAGACTCGGTTTTCCTCAAGGGTGAGGCCAGTTGATTGAATCTTCTCCATTGGAAAACTTCCCATCTGTACACATTTGGGTAGCACTAATTTTGACCTCAGTTGGAAAAAACGTTTGTGTGTATGTGACTATATGTATATGTATATGTATATGCATTATGCATTATGTATGTGCATGTGTATGTGTATGTGTATGTATATGTATATGTATATGTACATAGTAAGAAATTAGTATGGAAACACTAGTGATCCAGTAGGAATTGGAGTGTAGGAGTGGGGAGATAGTCAAAAATCATTGTACACATGAGTGGTATTTTAAGAAGCAGTACATATATGGTGTATGTGTGTTTCTATGTGTAAGTATGTGTATAATTGAGAGAAATTCTTACACTTAAGATGACAAAGGAGTTTAAAATCCTTGAAACTTTCACCTAAAGTGAGCTGTTGACATGCTAGTTTTGATTTTGTTGGAGCTAGTAAGCAGGAATGTAGAAACTTTCGCTGTGGGGTAGATGGCTTTCATTGTTCCTGCTCCCTCTGTGTCAGCAACTGGAAAAGACCTTGGTAATTCTCAGGGTTTAGGGGGAGTGCCTTTATGTAACACTGTCTATTCTAGCAAAGATGCCATGTGATCTAACAACCCGAGGTCAAATGAGTTTTCATAATTTATGAAGACACTTGCAAGCCCGGCAGCCCATAGAAAATAGATGGTAATAGAAGAGTCATTGATGTGTGTGTGTGCATGTGCGTGCACGAGTGTGGGAATGTCTATAACTTGCCTTTTCTTCCTGTAGCTCTGAGGTTGACTGCAGGTCCCTGCCAGGTGAGCACTCCACCTCCTAAACCCATGCCCATAGCCTTGTGTGTTTTATGACTGAACATACTTTATTAAAAATAGATTTTTCCATACAATATATACTGATTTTGGTGTCCTCTCTCCCAACTCCTACTTTCCAACCCACCCAAATCCATGCCCTTACTCTTTCATTAGAATGCAAATAGGCACCTAAAATAATAATAATACTAAAACAAGCTAAAATAAAACAAACAACCAGAATGGGACAAATCAAATAAATAAACTGAGGTGGCATACTGCCTCCTGCCTCTCAGTTTGGGGGAACAAGGTGTGTCTAGCTTGCAGTGGGGAGGAGGTGTGTGGGTGGGAGGTGGAGGAGGGAGGGTGAAGTCACAAAATTGGAAGTCCACAGCCAGGTATGGAGCAGAATACTATCTGATTGGGAGTGAGGGGTGAGAGTATACTGGAGGAGTTAAATTGGAGAAAGTCTTCCTCAGGAGTCTTAGTTAGGGCTCCTTAGTTGAAGGCCTTCCCCATGACGATCTGAGAAGATCCTTGATTCTTACTTCTTCATACTAGTTTATTTCATGGCAGATGCAAATACTCACACTTTATTTGGGGTGAACCAGGGATTATATACCTCTTGTGGGAAGGAATAACCAGAAAGAGAAAGTCATTGGTAGAAGGCTCAGGCCTACCTAGATATCTAGCATAGATAAAAACTAAAGGTGTTTTGCTATGTGGCTGAGTATGTGTGGTCTTCTCAGTGTGGTGTCATGGTTTTGTTGGTTTTGTGTTCCAAAGCAGGTTCAGAGACTGGTAGGGAATTGCTCTTGACTCTTGACATTCTAAAATCTCTGACATTCCCAGGATCTGAGCTCATGCAACCTTACCAGTCTGTCTCTCTAGTAGTATAGTCCCACATGTACTACACTGGGTGGAAAAGATGAAAATAAATAAATTACTTATGTATTTTTGCTCATTTTATTTTTTTTATTTTCTAAATGAAAATACTATTACATCATTTTACCTTCCTCTTTCTCTCTTTACTTATGGTCATCCAAAAAGTAAACTTAATTAGATTCTATCAGGTATTTATAACTAGTAGTTTAAAATTCTACCAAAATAGCAGTGGGACTAATGCCTATTTCCTAGGAGGTAGGTGGTAACTAGAGACACAGCATATCTTTCTCCTAGAAGGTCTGCAGTAACCAAGGACATGAGAGGTCTGCTCAAACCAGAGGCAGAATCCTCCTGGTCTGAACTTCCATCAGCAACTGGGGTAGGCCCTGCCCCTGGAACTGAAACACCACTAGTCTCCCCTAACCAGGGATACAGGAGATCTGCTCTAATTAGAGACACAGGAGCCCCCCTCTAACCAGAGACAGCACTCCCTGCCTCCCAGGAGGCCAGCTCTAATTCAGGTCACATAGCTCTACCTGCCTTTAAAGAGATTTACTGGACAGTGACACCCAGGCAAGTTAATACCAGAGATAACCAGATGGCCTGAGGCAAGCACAAAAACATAAGCTACAGAAGCTAATGCAATTTGTCACCATCAGAACCAAGTTCTCCCGACACAGTAAGCTCAGGATATCTTAACATATCTGAAAAGCAAGATTCCTACCTAAAATCCCTCTCATGATAATGATACATGCCTTTAATGAGAAATACAGGAAAACACAGGTAAACAGGTAGAAGCCCTTAAAGAGGAGACAAATAAATCTCCTAAAGAAATACAACAAAATACAATCAAAAAGGAGAAGGAATTGAATAAAACAGTCAAAGACCTAAAAATTGAAGTAGAAACAATAAAGAAAACACAAATGCATACAACCCTGGTGATATACAACTTAGGAATGAGATCAGAAGCTACAGATGCAAGCATCACCAACAGAACAAGAGACAGAAGAGAGAATCTCAGGCATAGAAGATATCTTAGAAGACATTGGCACATTGGTCAAAGAAAATACAAAGTGTAAAAAGTTGCTAACTGAAAAGATCCAGGAATCTCAGGACACAATGAAGAGATCAAACCTAAGAACAATAGGAATAGAAGAGTGTATAGATTCCCAGTTCAAAAGGCCAGAAAACATCATCAACAGACAGGTAGATCAAGGGAATAAAACTGAAGACCCAGAAATAAAACCATACACCCATGGACACTTGGTGTTTGACATAGAAGCCAAAGACATACAGTGGTGTAAAGAAAGCATCTCCAATAAATGGTGCTGGCCTGGCTGGTGGTCTGTATGTGGAATAATGAAAATACATACACATTTATCACCTTCCACAAAGCTCAAGTCATAGAAAAAGGACCTCAACATAAAACAAGATACACTGGATCTATGGGAAAAAGCCTCAAACTCGTTGGCACAGGGGTAAATTTTCTAAACAGAACACCAATGAGTCAGGCTCTAAGATTAACAATTGGTGATTGGGACCTCATGAAAGTGAGAAGAAGCTTCTAGAAGGCAAAAGGCATCATCAATAGGACAAATGCACAACCTATAAGCTGCAAAAAAAAAAAAAAAAAAAAAAAAAAAAAAAAAAGCCCTCACTCGCCACAGACGGCCTGCCTCGCCTTGTGCTCTCCTGCCGCCGCCCCGCAGAAATGCTTCGACTACCCACAGTCCTTCGCCAGATGAGACCAGTGTCCCGGGCACTGGCTCCTCATCTCACTCGGGCCTATGCCAAAGATGTAAAATTTGGTGCGGATGCTCGAGCCTTAATGCTTCAAGCTGTAGACCTTTTAGCCGATGCTGTAGCTGTTACAATGGGGCCAAAGGGAAGAACTGTGATTATTGAACAGAGTTGGGGAAGTCCCAAAGTAACAAAAGATGGTGTCACTGTTGCAAAGTCAATTGATTTAAAGGATAAATACAAAAATATTGGAGCTAAACTTGTTCAGGATGTTGCCAATAACACAAACGAAGAGGCTGGGGATGGCACCACCACTTCCACTGTTCTGGCACGATCTATTGCCAAGGAGGGCTTTGAGAAGATCAGCAAAGGGGCTAATCCAGTGGAAATCCGGAGAGGTGTGATGTTGGCTGTGGATGCTGTAATTGCTGAACTTAAGAAACAGTCTAAACCTGTGACAACCCCTGAAGAAATTGCTCAGGTTGCTACAATTTCTGCAAATGGAGACAAAGACATTGGGAACATCATTTCTGATGCAATGAAAAAGGTTGGAAGAAAGGGTGTCATCACAGTGAAGGATGGAAAAACCCTGAATGATGAGCTAGAAATTATTGAAGGCATGAAGTTTGATAGAGGATATATTTCCCCGTATTTTATTAACACATCAAAAGGTCAAAAGTGTGAATTCCAAGATGCCTATGTCTTGTTGAGTGAAAAGAAAATTTCCAGTGTTCAGTCCATTGTCCCTACTCTTGAAATTGCTAATGCTCATCGGAAGCCATTGGTCATAATCGCCGAAGACGTTGACGGAGAAGCTCTAAGCACGATGGTTTTGAACAGGCTAAAAGTTGGTCTTCAGGTTGTGGCAGTCAAAGCTCCAGGATTTGGGGACAATAGGAAGAACCAGCTTAAAGATATGGCTATTGCTACTGGTGGTGCGGTGTTTGGAGAAGAGGGGTTGAATCTAAATCTTGAAGATGTTCAAGCTCATGACTTAGGAAAAGTTGGGGAGGTCATTGTCACCAAAGATGATGCCATGCTTTTGAAAGGAAAAGGTGACAAAGCTCACATTGAAAAACGTATTCAAGAAATCACTGAGCAGCTAGACATCACAACTAGTGAATATGAAAAGGAAAAGCTGAATGAGCGACTTGCTAAACTTTCAGATGGAGTAGCTGTGTTGAAGGTTGGAGGAACAAGTGATGTTGAAGTGAATGAAAAAAAAGACAGAGTTACTGACGCTCTCAATGCTACAAGAGCAGCTGTTGAAGAAGGCATTGTTCTAGGAGGGGGCTGCGCTCTGCTTCGGTGCATCCCAGCCTTGGATTCATTAAAGCCTGCTAATGAAGACCAGAAAATAGGTATAGAAATTATTAAAAGAGCACTTAAAATTCCTGCAATGACGATTGCTAAGAATGCAGGTGTTGAAGGATCTTTGATAGTTGAGAAAATTCTGCAGAGTTCCTCAGAAGTTGGTTATGACGCCAGGCTTGGAGATTTTGTGAACATGGTGGAAAAAGGGATCATTGATCCAACAAAGGTTGTAAGAACTGCCTTACTGGATGCTGCTGGAGTGGCCTCCTTGCTAACTACAGCCGAAGCTGTAGTGACAGAAATTCCTAAAGAAGAGAAGGACCCTGGAATGGGTGCAATGGGTGGCATGGGAGGGGGTATGGGAGGCAGCATGCTCTAACTCCTAGAGTAGTGCTTTGCCCTTATCAATGAACTGTGACAGGAAGCTCAAGGCAGGTTCCTCACCAATAACTTCAGAGAAGTCACCTGGAGAAAATGACTGAAGAGAAGGCTGGCTGACCACTGTAATCATCAGTTACTGGTTTCCTTTGATGATATATAATGGTTTACTGCTGTCATTGTCCATGCCTACAGATAATTTATTTTGTATTTTTGAATAAAGACATTTGTACATTCCTGATGCTGGGTGCAAGAGCCATATACCAGTGTCCTGCTTTCAACTTAAATCACTGAGGCATCTCTACTGTTCTGTTAGCATCAGGACTGTAGCACTGTGTCACCACATGAGAGTTCAGAAGCAGCCTTTCTGTGGAGGGTGGGAATGATTGTGTACAAAGTAGAGAAGTATCCAATTATGTGACAACCTTTGTGTAATAAAATTTTGTTTAAAGTTAAAAAAAAAAAAGAATCTTCACTAACTCTACATCCTATAGTGGGCTAGTATCCAAAACATAAAGAACTCAAAAAGTTAACCTCCCAAAACACAAATAACCCAATTAAATATAAGATGTAGAGCTAATCAAAGAAATCACAACAGAGGAATCTCGAATGGTTAAGAGGCACTTAAAGAAGTGTTCAAAGTTCTTAGCATCAGGGAAATGCAAATCAAAACAACTTTGAGCTTCCACATTCTACCAACCAGAATGGTGAAGAGCAAAAATTGAAATGATAGAACATGCAGGTGAGGATGTGGAGAAAGGGGAACAATCCTCCATTGCTGGTGGGATTACAAATCAGTCCAACCACTCTAAAAATCAATGTACTGAGTCCTCAGAAAATTGGAAATATTTCTATTTGAAGACCCAGGTATACCACTTCTGGGCATATACCCAACATATGAACCACCATACTACAAGGATACATCCTGTTCTATATTCATAGCTGCCTCATTTGTAATACCCAGAAGTTGAAAACAACCCTGATATCTCTCACCTGAAGAATGGATGCAGAAAACGTGGTACATGTACACAATGGAATACTATTCAGGTATTAAAAAGAAATGGATGGAAATAGAAGCTATCATTCTGAATGAGGTAACCCAGACCCAAAAGGACATGCATGGTATGTACTCATTGACAAGTGGATATTAGCCACAAAATACAGAATACTTAGGATACAGCCCTAAAACTGTAAGAAATTTAACAAGCAGGAAGGCCCAAGTAAGGATGCTTCATTCTGACTTATAAAGGTAAATAAAATAATCATGGGAGATAGAGGGAAAGAGGAACCTGGGTGGAAGAGGGGAACAGCAGGAGGAAGGGATCAGGTATCAGAGGGTGATAGGTGATAAGCCCACAGGACCAGAATGAATGGAAATATGCAGCCTCTGGGTGTGGAAGGTGGGGGACCCTCTAGAAAGTCCCAGAGACCAATGGGGATGGCCTTACTCAAAATCTCCAACAGTGGGTAGAGGGAATTCAAAGAGTTCACCTCCAGTACATAGATAGGGCCCCAAGTGAAGGGACAGCGTTACCAATGCACAGTCAAAATTTCTGATAGAGAATTGCTCCTGTCTAAAAGAACTGCAGGCACAAAGATGGAGAGGAGACTGAAGGAAAGGAGGTCCAGTGACTGGCCCAACGTAGGATCCATCTCATGGGGGCGAGGGGAACACCACGGTCAGACACTATTAGTGATATTGTCATGTGCTTACAAACAGGAGCCTGGCATGCCTTTCTTGTGAAAGACCCTACCAGTAGCTGACTAAAAGAGAGGCAGATAATTATACCCAACCATTTGACTGAAGTTGGAGACCTCTATGGTAGAATTAGGGGAAGGATTGAAGAAGCTGTAGAGAGCAGGTGACCCCATAAAAAGACCAGGAGTGTCAACTATTCTGGACCCCTGAGAACTCCCAGAGAGTGAGGCACCAACCAGTCAGCATACCGGGACTGATCCGAGTCGGCCAGCACATACATAGCTGAGGACTGCTTGGTCTGGCCTCAGTGGGAGAAGATGAGCCTAATCTCAGGAGACTTGAGGCCCTAGGGAAAGAGTATGCCTGGTAGAGGGAAGGGCAGGGAGAGCACTCTCTCAGAAGGACGGAAGAGGAATAGGATGGCAAACTGTGAGAAGGTGGATAGGGAGGGGGCAATGGCTGAAATGAAAATAAATAAAATTATTAAAAAATACAGGATGTGGTGACTTATACTTGTAATTTCAGATTTAGGAGTATCAGAAAAGAGGATTGCTTTGAATTGAAGCTCAGCCTGTTTACAAAGTTATTTGCAGATCAGCCTGGGCTACAGTGTGACAATTGGTTGCCCTTTGTAAAATGGTCAGTCCTTAAAACATATAACCACATTACATTTTATTGAGTTACACAAGTTGAAATCTATCTATCTGTCTATCTATCTATCTATCTATCTATCTATCTATCTATCTATCTATCTATCTATCGTTCATCTATGCATGTAATAACAAGTGATGAGATAAAGAGGCCATTAATATGAATGAGTGGAGTATTTCAGCTATTATCATCCGTGTTGGATTCTGAAAGCCTCTTGTATTCCTGGCATCTGAAACTTTCTAATGGCTACCCCAAGATCCCCCTCCTCAGCTGCTAGACCCCTTTGTTCAGTTTCTTGACCCTGTGCATCTTCCCAGTCTCTGCCCACAGCTGATTCTATCACCTTTTTTCCCTCCCTTCTCTTTCCCTCCCAAGTATCTTCCACCCTTTATCTCCCGTGATATTTTGTTCCCCCTTCTAAGAAGGACTGAAACATCCACACTTTGGTCTTCCTCCTTCTTGTGGTCTGTGAATAGTATCTTGGGTATTCTGAGCTTTGGGCTAATATCCACTTATCACTGAGTGCATACTATGTGTGTTCTTTTGTGACTGGTTACCTCGCTCAAAATGATATTTTCTAGTTTGATCCATTTGCCTAAAAACTTTCATGAAATCATTGTTTTAATAGTGGAGTAGTACTCCACTGTGTAAATGTACCCCATTTTTTTGTATCCATTCCTCTGTTGAGGTACATCTGGGTTCTTTCCAGCTTCTGGCTATTATAAATAAGGCTGCTATAAACAGAGTAGAGTATGTGTCCTTGTTATATATTGGAGAATCTTTTGGGTATATGCCCAAGAGTATAGCTGGGTCTTCAGATATATCTATTTCCAATTTTCTGAGGACTGCCAGACTGATTTCCAGAGTGGTTGTACCAGCTTGCAACCCCACCAGCAATGGAGGAGTGTTCTTCTTTCTCAAAATCCTTCTTTTACCTCTGACAGATTTTTTTTTGAAATCTCCTTTTATTGTATATTTTCTTTACTTACATTTCAAATGCTATTCCTTTTCCCAGTCCTCCTCACCCTGGGGAAACCCCCTATTCCATCCTCCCTCTTCCTGCTTCTATGAAGGTGTTGCAAACTAACTGCACAATCAATACTTGAACTCTGTCTTTATTAGCACACAGCTAGCTGCATTGAAAAACACTGGGGCTCTAAGCTCTCAGTTTTCTTACTCTCATCTCTAGCCCTCCTCTCTCTTCCTTTTCCTCCCTCCACATGGCAATGGCTGGCCTCTCTCTCTCTTTCTACCTTCTCTATTTTTCCCTGCCTTTCTACAATAAAGCTCTAAAACCACAAAACAAGAAGGAAAGAGAGAGAGAGAGAGAGAGAGAGAGAGAGAGAGAGAGAGAGAGAGAGAAAGAAAGAAAGAAAGCAAGCGAGCGAGCACCTGGGGGAGCCATCTTGGTTCCTGGATCCCTCAGAGACTAGTCTGCACAGGTGAGAGTATGGACTAAAGATGCTAACAGCTTCTGAGACAGGCAGAAGCCACACAGTTTCTGGGGCAGACCCCATTTTGGGCTCCAGACATCTGGGACCTTCCCTGCCAGAGGAGAAGTGTCTGCCCCACCCTGGAGGGCTTTGCAGGAGCACCTGGGGGAGCCATCCCTGATCCGGGAACTCTCAGAGACTAGACTGTGTAGGTGAGAGTGCCAACTAGAGAAGCTACACATCTGGGACAGGTGTAAGTGACACAGCTTCTAGAACAGGACCTGTTTCAGACCTTCATTTTCTGCCACGAGGCAGGTCCGAATGCCAAATATCTGTGCACCTTCCCTGCAGAAGGAGAGCTTACCTGCAGAGAGTACTCTGACCACTGAAACTTAGGAGAGAGCTATTTTCCAATGTCTGCTGATAGAGGCTAACAGAATCATGGGAGGAACATGCTTTAACCAGAGACAACTATAACAACTAACTCCAGAGATTACAAGATGGTTAAAGGCAAATGTAAGAATCTGAATACCAGAAACCAACACCACTCACCTACATCAGAACCCAGCACTCCCACCTCAGCCAGTCCTGGATATCCCAAAACACCCGAAAAGCTAGACCCAGATTTAAAAGCATATCTCATGATGATGGTAGAGGACATCAAGAAGGACTTTAATAACTCACTTAAAGAAATACAGGAGAACACTGCTAAAGAGGCACAAGTCCTTAAAGAAAAACAGGAAAACACAACCAAACAGGTAGAAGTCCTTAAAGAAAAAAAAAAAAAGGAAAACACAACCAAATAGGTGATGGAATTGAACAAAACCATACACGACCTAAAAAGGGAAGTAGACACAATAAAGAAAACCCAAAGTGAGGCAATGCTGGAGATAAAAACCCTAGAAAAGAAATCTGGAATCATGGATGTGAGCATCAGCAACAGAATACAAGAGATGGAAGAGAAAATCTCAGGTGCAGAAGATTCTATAGAGAACATCGGCAAAACAATCAAAATACAAAATGTAAAAAGATCCTAAGTCAAAACATCCAGAAAATCCAGGACACAATGAGAAGACCAAACCTACAGATAATAGGAGTAGATGAGAATGAAGATTTTCAACTTAAAGGGCCAGCAAATATCTTCAACAAAATTATAGAAGAAAACTTCCCAAACCTAAAGAAAGAGATGCCCATGAACATACAAGAAGCCTACAGAACTCCAAATAGACTGGACCAGAAATGAAATTCCTCCTGACACATAATAATCAGAACAGCAAATGCACTAAATAAAGATAGAATATTAAAAGCAGTAAGGGAAAAAGGTCAAGTAACATAAAAGGCAGGCCTATTAGAATTACCCCAGAATTTTCACCAGAGACTATGAAAGCCAGAAGATTCTGGAGAGATGTTATACAGACACTAAGAGAACACAAATGCCAGGCCAGGCTACTATACCCAGCCAAACTTTCAATTACCATAGATGGAGAAACCAAAGTATTCCATGACAAAACCTAATTCACACAATATCTTTGCACGAATCCAGTCCTTCAAAGGATAATAACAGAAAAAAATTGCAAAAATAGAAACTATGCCCTAGAAAAAGCAAGAAAGTAATCCTTCAACAAACCTAAAAGAAACAGCCACAACAACAGAGTGCCAACTCTAACAACAAAAATAACAGGAAGCAACAATTACTTTTCCTTAATATCTCTTAATATCAATGGACTCAATTCCCCAATAAAAAGACATAGACTAACAGACTGGCTACACAAACAGGACCCAACATTCTGCTGCTTACAGGAAACCCATCTCAGGGAAAAAGACAGACACTACCTCAGAGTGAAAGGTTGGAAAACAATTTTCCAAGCAAATGGTCTGAAGAAACAAGCTGGAGTAGTTTTTATTCTAATATCGAATAAAATCGACTTCCAACCCAAAGTTGTCAAAAACAAAACAAAACAAAACAAACAAAACAAAACAAACAAAACAAGAACAAACAAACAAAAAACAAGGAGGGGCAATTTATACTCATCAAAGTTAAATCTTAAAAGAAGAAGTCACAATTCTGAATATCTATGCTCCAAATGCAAGGGCAGCCACATTCATTAAAGAAACTTTAGTAAAGCTCAAAGCACATATTGCACCTCACACAATAATAGTGGGAGACTTCAACACCCCAAATTCATCAATGGACAGATTGTGGAAACAGAAACTAAACAGGGACACAGTGAAACTAACAAAAGTTATGAAACAAATGGATTTAACAGATACCTACAGAACATTTTATCCTAAAACAAAAGGATATACCTTTTTCTCAGCACCTCATGGTACCTTGTCCAAAATTGACCATATAATTGGTCACAAAACAGGCCTCAACAGATACAAAAATATTGAAATTGTCCTAATGCTTCCTACCAGATCACCATAGACTAAGGTTGATCTTCAATAACAACATAAATAATAGAAAGCCAACATTCACGTGGAAAATGAACAACACTCTACTCAATGATACCTTGGTCAATGAAGGAATAAAGAAAGAAAATAACAACTTTTTACAGTTTAATGAAAATGAAGCCACAACATACCCAAACTTATAGAACACAATGAAAGCATTTCTAAGAGGAAAACTCATAGCTCTGAGCGCCTCCAAAAAGAAACTAGAGAGAGCACACATTAGCAGCTTGACAACACACCTAAAAGTTATAGAACAGAAGGAAGCAAATTCACCCAAGAGGAGTAGATGGCAGGAAGTAGTCAAACTCAGGGGCAAAAATCAACCAAGTGGAAACAAGACTAACTATTCAAAGAATAAACCAAATGAGGAGCTTGTTCTTTGAGAAAATCAACAAGATAGATATACCCTTAGCCAGACTCACTAGAGGGCACAGGGACAGCATCCTAATTAACAAAATCAGAAATGAAAAGAGAGACATAAAAAGAGATCCTGAAGAAATCCAAAATACTGTTAGGATTATTCTCCAAAAGGCTATACTCAAGAAAACTGGAGAACCTGAATGAAATGGACAAATTCCTACACAGATACCAGGTACCAAAGATAAATCAGGATCAGATTAATGCTCTAAACAGTCCTATATCCCCTAAAGAAATAGAAGCAGTCATTAATAGTTTCCCAACCAAAAAAAGCCCATGACCAGATGGGTTTAGTGCAGAGTTCTATCAGACCTTCAAAGAAGATCTAGTTCCAGTTCTTCACAAATTTTTGCACAAAATAGAAGCAGAATGTACTCTACCCTATTCATTCTATGAAGCCACAATTACTCTGATACCTAAATGACAGAAAGACCCAACAAAGATAGAGAACTTCAGACCAATTTCCCTTATGAATATTGATGCAAAAATACTCAATAAAATTCTCGATATCCGAATCTAAGAACACATCAAAACAATCATCCATCCTGACCAGGTAGAATTCATTCCAGTGATGCAGAGATGGTTTAATATATGGAAATCCATGAACATAACCCACTATATAAACAAACTCAAAGACAAAAACCACATGATCATCTCATTAGATGCAGAGAAAGCATTTGACAAAATCCTACACCCATTCATGATAAAAGTCTTAGAAAGATGAGGAATTCGAGGTCCATACTGAAACATGATAAAAGCAATCTACAGAAAACCAGTAGCCAACATCAAAGTAAATGGTCGGAAGCTGGAAGAAATCCCACTAAAATCAGGGACTAGATAAGGCTGCCCACTTTCTCCCCACCTATTCAACATAGAACTTGAAGTCCTAGCCAGAGCAATTTGACAACAAAAAGAGATCAAGGAGATACAAACTGGAAAGGAAGAAGTCCAAATATCACTTTTTGCAGATGATATGATAGTATATATAAGTGACCCTAAAAATTCCACCAGAGAATCCCTAAACCTGATATACAGTTTCAGTGTAGTAACTGGATATAAAATTAAATCAAACAAATCAATGGACTTTCTCTACACAAAGGATAAACAGGCTGAGAAAGAAATTGGGGAAACAACACCCTTCACAATAGTCACAAATAATATACAATACCTTGACATGACTGTAACTAAGGAAGTGAAAGATCTGTATGATAAGAACTTCAAGTCTCTGAAGAAAGAAATTAAAAAAGATCTCAGAAGATGGAAAGATCTCCCATGCTCATGGATTGGCAGGATCAACATTTTAAAAATGGCTATCTTTCCAAAAGCAATCTACAGATTCAATGCAATCCCCATCAAAATTCCAACTCAATTCTTCAACGAACTAGAAAGGGCAATTTCCAAATTCATCTGGAATAACAAAAAACCTAGGATAGCAAAAACTCTTTTCAAGGATAAAAGAACCTCTGGTGGAATCACCATGCCTGACCTAAAGCTGTACTACAGAGCAATTGTGATAAAAACTGCATGGTACTGGTATAGCAACAGACAATTAGATCAATGGAATAGAATTGAAGACCCAGAAATGAACCCACACACCTATGGTCACTTGATGTTTGACAAGGGAGCTAAAACCATCCAGTGGAAAAAAGATAGCATTTTCAACAAATAGTGCTGGCCCAACTGGCAGTTATCATGTAGAAGAATGCAAATTGATCCATTCCTATCTCTTTGTACTAAGGTCAAATCTAAGTGGATCAAGGAACTCCACATAAAACCAGAGACAGTGAAACTTACAGAAGAGAAAGTGGGGAAAAGCCTCAATGATATGCGCACAGGGGAAAAATTCCTGAATAGAACAACAATGGCTTATGCTGTAAGATCAGTAATTGACAAATGGAGCCTCATTAAATTACAAAGCTTCTGTAAGGCAAAAAAACACCATCAATAAGACAAAAAAGGCCACCAACAGATTGGGAAAGGATATTTACCAATCCTAAATCAGATAGGTGACTAATATCCAATTTATATAAAAAGAACTCAAGAAGGTAGACACCAGAAAATCAAATAACGCCAGTAAAAAATGGGGCTCAGAGGTAAACAAAGAATTCTCACCTGAGGAATACCAAATGGGTGAGAAGCACCTGAAAAAATGTTCAGCACCTTAATCATCAGGGAAATGCAAATCAAAACAACCCTAAGATTCAACCTCACACCAGTCAGAATGGCTAAGATCAAAAATTCAGGTGACAGCTGATGCTGGCAAGGATGTGGATAAAGAGAAACACTCCTCCATTGTTGGTGGGATTTCAAGCTGGTACAACCACTCTGGAAAAGAGTCTGGCGGTTCCTCAGAATATTGGACATAGTACTACCGGAGGATCCTGCAATACCTCCCCTGGTCATATATCCAGAAGATGTTCCAACTGGTAAGAAGGACACATGCTCCACTATGTTCATAGCAGCCTTATTTATAATAGCCAGAAGCTGGAAAGAACCCAGATTTCCCTCAACAGAGGAACGGATACAGAAATTGTGGTACATTTACACAATGGAGTACTACTCAGCTATTAAAAATGAATGAATTTATGAAATTCCTGGGCAAATGGATGGACCTGGAGGGCATCATCCTGAGTGAGATAACCCAATCACAAAAGAACTCACATGATATGTACTCACTGAGAATTGGATATTAGCCCAGAAAGTTAGAATACCCAAGATACAAGATACAATTTGCAAAACATATGACACTCAAGAAGAATGAAGACCAAAGTATGGACACTTTGCCCCTTCTTAGAATTGGGAACAAAACACCCATGGAAGGAGTTACAGAGACAAAGTTTGGAGCTGAGGTGAAATGATGGACCATCTAGGGACTGCCATACCCGGGAATCCATCCCATAATCAGCCTCCAAATGCTGACACCATTGCATACACCAGCAAGATTTTGGTGAGAGGACCCTGATATAGCTGTCTCTTGTGATGGTATGCCGCGGACTGGCAAACACAGAAATGAATGCTCACTGTCAGTTATTGGATGGAACACAGGACCCCTAATGGAGGTGCTAGAGAAAGTACCCAAGGAGCTAAAGGGGTCTGCAACCCTATAGGTGGAACAACAATATGAACTAACCAGTACACCCGGAGCTCGTGTCTCTAGCTGCATATGTATCAGAAGATGGCCTAGTCTGCCATCATTGGGAAGAGAGGCCCCTTGGTCTTGCAAATTTTATATGCCTCAGTACAGGGTAATGCCAGGACCAAGTAGTGGGAGTGGATGGGTAGGGGAGTGGGTGTGGAGTGTCTGGGGTACTTTTTGGATAGCATTTGAAATGTAAATGAAGAAAATACCTAATTAAAAAATAAATTAAGAAAGAAAGAAAGAAAGAAAGAAAGAAAGAAAGAAAGAAAGAAAGAAAGGAAGGAAGGAAGGAAGGAAGGAAGGAAGGAAGGAAGGAAGGAAGGAAAGAAGGAAGGAAGGAAGGAAGAGAAGAAAAACACTGACTGTGGCTCTTCTGTGGTTTCTATTTTTTATTTTTTATTTTTTTTCATGAAAACTTAGTTAAATTTTGTCTGAGTTTGTTATAATAGCACCTCAAACAGCAGTGTTGTCTTCTTTGGGAATAGAAATATAAATCACATGACTTTCTTTTAACTTTAATAAATCTTGCCTTACCAATCATGTCTGCTATCATAGTATTCTTTCCAAGTCTATCATAAATGTTTGACCTACTATAAATCATATTCTCTCCGTAGATTTACAGCTATATTCACTGTAAACATTAAAGAGCTTTCTCTCCTGAATTTATTTCTGTTAACTAGAGATTATTATAATTTAATGCAAAGAGGTATACAGAATGAGAGAAATATAACCCATATTTTTATCCTGAAACTCCCTTTAAGATAAAAACAAATGATTACATTTCAAGTTGATTAAAATCGCAATACTATGAAATGAACATCTAGCTTTTCCTCTTACTGAAGTGTCCTGTCCTCTTCTTCTAGCTGATCAATCTTTTATATTTATTTCTATTACTTTTATATAATTTCTGTTAGAAATATATATGTATATATATTAATTAGTATATATTTGTATGTATTGTTCTTTTATTCTATCAATTGCAATTTTATTTATTTACTCATCCAAAAATATTGAGGATGAGCCTGTCCTGTGCCAGCCAGAAGCTGGACTTGGGCATATAGTGGTGAAAACAACATAAGGTCTCTCTTCTCATGACACACCGAGGCTGGTTGGAAAGGAGACAAAAATGTAAATGCTCCACAGAACACACCTGTTACTGAAAGTGTCTAGGTTGTAAGAATGATCATCTCCTCAAGCAAAATTTCTTGTAAATACAGAAATGTATGTGTGTTCCACAGACTGATAGTCATCCAACTAGGGACAAGAATAATTATTCTCACCTGCACTGCCCCATTATTTAGATCATCACTGAACTGCTGTCCAAACTTGAAAGCCTTACAGAAGCTGACAAGCCTTTGTTCCTTAGCAATTGCTCCTCAATTATTTAAGCTCATCACACATTTTGCTGTATTTGTTTTTTTTTATGTGACATAGATGGGGTTTAAATTTTTTATTATTTCTTGATCAATTTAGGATTTCATAAACCAGATTTATATACCAGTCTAAAGCATTCAGAACTCCCAGAAACTCTCACACCTTGAAAATTTCATTCACTGCCACCATATGACTCAAGAACATCATTAAAGCCCTCTTCTAGGTCTGAAGACTCTGTGGAAATACTTTTTTTCTCTACTGCTCTTAAAGATTTATACACAATTAAAATACCAAACACCATCTTTTATGGACTCATTTCAGCTGACACATACTCCAGTCCTGTATCTAGTTCCTGATATTCATTGGGACCTTAACCAGAGACAACAAAGCATCATTCATACCTCCACAAGGAATAACTTTGATAAAAGGGATAATGACCTCTCAATGGTGTTCCTGACTCAGCCCCTGGAATGTGTGTCTTACCTCACAAAGGATAATGTAATTAAATTTATGTTTGATATTCAATTGATTAATCATATGAGTACCTATTTGTATTTTATTTTGTAATATCCAAGTGATACTAAAATGATCACACAATATCTTCAATGCAGAGAAGAGACTATGAAGAAAGGAGAGTCTTAGGAAAATGTGACCACAGAAATAAACTGACATAATGTGTATAATTTTTAAAAAATGAGAAAGGGAACAGTCACAAACCAGGGAGTATGCATAACATAGCATCCCTTGAGAGTAGGCAGCACTGCTTAAACCCTGAAAATAGACCAGTGAGACCTGGCCAAACTGTAATCTACAATACAACTGCATCATATAAGGAACTGTTATTGCATTATTAATTAGATATAGGATAGTCTGTTACAGACAACATCAAGACAATTTTAAAACTCAAAATACACACTGCAGATTCTTTGTTATCAGGAATTTATCATAAAGCCCTGTGGTTCTTACAACTTCTCAGAGTTTAGAGAAGGAATTTAGTGTTGTTTGTTGGGTTAGTGAGTGGATGGATATGTTGCCATGGGGAAAAACAGTATCTGTGCCAGGATCTCATGAACAGACTGTATGGAGTAGAGAAAGTATACATTTACAACAAGAGTGAGGAATACAGCTGACATTCATCTGAAATCCAGCCAAGATGGAGACAAGGACAGCTACAGCAAACCATGCAGGTGTTTGAAAAGAGGACAAACAGATCTGCCAGGGAAGAAAAGTGATTCCGAATCAAACTACAGGATAAAAAAGGAAGCACCCTTGAAATTGATCGTTCATTGCTAGGGGGACTATGAATCTCACTGAAGAATGGTTCAGGATAATTGATTTTTTTTTTAACCTGGAAATTAACTCTAGATTGTCTGAATTTTATGAGATATTTTGTTACATCTAGTATGTCAGTAGACAGTTTATTTTTTAATGTGTGATGTTTGTGACAGTCCAGACTATTTCTGAGGTGCTTTTGTCTTATTTGGGCCCAATTTAACCATTTGTAAAATACCTATCTTACACAGTTTTCAAGAAAATAAAAATCTGGCATCCAGTAGACATCCATGAGTTAACTCATAATTATAATAATAATTTCATAATACAGATTTAGAAAGGCAGAAGCTATGACTTTTGTCACACTTATATTTAATCTACTAAATCAAAAAAAAAGTTCATGCCCCATTTTCCTACAGTTCTAAAACTGGCTGACACTGCATTCGACCCCATTGTAGTCTTTTGGAGCATTCCTTAAATATTAACGAAAGATGTGCTAATTTTAACAGTTACTGCTTGGTATTATTAAGTGAAATCCTTTCATCAGCTGTAGCAGGCATTTTAAACACGTGGAGGCATTTTCTTACATAATTAAAATAGTTCATGCTTCAGGTCTTAAAGAAATACTAAGTAGGACCTGCAAGGTGGCTCAGTAGGTAAAGGTGCTTGTTGCTGGGCCTGATGAACAAAATTTAATTACTGGGACCCACAAGGTGGAGGCAATGAACCAAATTTCAAATGGCCTCTAACAGGAAGAGTGCTGGATAAGTGCATCTTCCAGCAAAATAAGTGTAATAAAGATATTTTAAATGCAAAACATTGACACATCTGTGAGTGTGTGTGGGTGTGCATTGTGGATGTGGATGTGTGTGCATGTATGTATATATGTACGTATGTATGTATTGGATTCTGTGTGAATTAACCCCTAGCAAACAATATAAACAAGAGTTATTTAAAATGGATGGATTAGATATAGAAAGTGATGGCTTAGGAATAAATGATGTGCAATAAATTACTAATTTTGTTCAACAAAACAGCAGAGTATAACCAGTTAATGTATCACTACTGATCCTCTGATGAGAAATCAGGAATGAGAAATGGGTTGCATTTTGGCTTTCAAACACTGATGGGTAGATAACAAGGTGGAAAAAATTGTCAAAAGAACATTGTATCAGGAAAAGAACAGAGAAAGCATGGCCAAGATTCTGAAAAATGGAAAAATTATAATTACCATCTTCCTTTAAAGGAAAGTAAAGAGATATAAAACATGTTTTTATTCCTAGAATTTTTTTCAAGCTCTATGATCACTCAGAGGAGGTATATGGTATATATGTATATGTGTATATATATATATATATATATATATATATATATAGAGAGAGAGAGAGAGAGAGAGAGAGAGAATTTTTGCAATGTTCAATGGTAACTTCAGTAGCTAATAATTAGTAAAATGATAAATTACTATTCAATATCTAACCATAAGTGGGATATTTATAACTTCCTTTCACGGCTCAAAGAACATTACTGAATTGAGGATGGGAAGGGTATAACAGCTTCAGGAGAGAGGTTAGGGAGGGGTGGAGAACACTGACTTCCAAAAATGACATGAGAGCATGGTTATTGGCCTCTTGAACTCACAGCAGCTATGGTTATCTGCACAAGATCTCTACAACTATTAGTCTACCACCACCTCCCCTCCTAGGAAACTTACAAGTAGATTACGGTTAGTGAGGTATGGAAATATGTTTTCTTTAGTGGTGTAATGACTGGCAATGCACACCTGCTTGTATTAAAATAACATACCTACATTCCAGTAACAACTAATGAAAGTCAGTGGTCATCAAAACAAATAAACATGCAAAACATGTTGGTGTGTGTGTGTGTGTGTGTGTGTGTGTGTGTGTGTGTAAAAAGAATTAGTTATAAAAAAGAATTAACTATAAGAGAAGAAACAAAAGGTGATGAGCATGGGTCAATATGATTAAACTGTGTTATGTATATGTATAAAATGTCATAATGAAGCAAATTATTTTGTATAACTAACATACACATAAAAACACTTATGAAAGAATTAGAATTCTATAAACAATGTATGTACAGAGTAGGCTTCCTCTTTATAAATATATATTTGTTCATTTTTTTCTTTTGGTTTGAGGTCTCTCAAATTTATTGTACTTTGATTTGTAGTGGAAAACACACACCAAAACCAATCCTCTGAAATAAAAAGAGAAAGAAAGAAAGAAAGACAGAAAGAGAGAGAGAGAGAGAGATGATTGAAGAGCAACATGTTAAGTCTTTTTCTATTTTGTTTTAATTTTTTATTAGATGTTTTCTTTATTTACATTTCAAATGTAAATGACCCTTTCCTAGTTTCCCCTCCACAACCTCCCTATCCCCTCCTCCTCCCCCTGCTCAACAACCCCCCCCCCCAATCCCACTTCCTGACCATGGCATTCCTCTGGGGCATAGAACCTTCACAGGACCAAGGGTCGCTCCTCCCACTGATGAACTACTAGGCCATCCTCTGCTACACATGCAGCTAGAGCCATGAATCCCATCATGTGTTTTCTTTGGTTGGTGGTTTAGTCCCTGGGAGCTCTGGGGGTACTGGTTAGTTCAAATTGTTGTTCCTCCTATGGGGCTGCAAACCCCTTCAGCTCCTTGGGTACTTCCTCTATCTCCTTCATTGAGGACCCTTTGCTCAGTCCAATGGATGGCTGTGAGCATCCACTTCTGTATTTGTCTCTCAGGAGACAGCTATATCAGGCTCCTGTCAGCAAGCTCGTGTTGGCATCCATAATAAAATTTGTGTTTGGTGTCTGTATATGGGATGGGTCCCCAAGTGGGGCAGTCTCTGGATGGCCATTTCTTCAGTCTCTAGTCCTTACTTTGTCTCTGTGACCCCTTCCATGGGTATTTTGTTCCCCTTTCTAAGAAGAATTGAAGTATCCATACGTTGGTTCTCCTTCTTCTTGAGTTTCATTTGTTTTGCAAATTGTATCTTAGGTATTCCAAGCTTCTGGGCTAATATCCACTTATCAGTCAGTGCATACATGTGTGTTCTTTCGTGATTGGGTTACCTCACTCAGGATGATATCCATCCATTTGCCTAAGAATTTCATAAATTCATTGTTTTTAATAGCTGTGTAGTATTCCATTGTGTAATTGTACCACATTTTCTGTATCCATTCGTCTATTGAGGTGTAGCCACCTGGGCCACATAAACTGGGTTCCCCTGAAAGGCGGACTGGGCCTGAAAGAGATGAAACAGTGAGAAAAGAACGAGGCCAAGACAAACCTTTCTGTTCAAAGCCTCTGAAGTTTACTGAGACTCCGTGCTTATAAAGAGGGTAGGCCCATCCCCTGCCAGCCCATTCTTGGTGCCTGGAGCCAGCCTGTAGGTGATCTACAGGGTGTGTCTCCAGAATGTCTCAAGGACCTTTCAGCAGGAAGTAGAGTCTTGGAGAAGAGCAAATATAGCCATCAAGCTCAGAAGGCTCTACCCTAGGTAATCTCCTTCTTAGTGGCAGCAAGGTCAAAGTCTGGGATCAGCCTGCTTCAAGGCTGAGGGAGGCTACAATGAGGGACATCTGGGTTCTTTCCAGCTCCTTATAAATAAGGCTGCTATGACCATAGTGGAGCATGTGTCCTTATTACATGTTGGAGCATCTTCTGGGTGTATGCCCAGTAGTGGTATTGCTGGATCTTCCAGTAGAACTATGTCCAATTTTCTTAGGAACTACCAAACCAATTTCCAGAGTGGCTGTATCAGCTTGCAATCCCACCAACATAGTCTTAAACTAACCTTACAACTGCTCTGAAGACTTCCAGACCTCCAAATAAGCTAGCCCTGCTACACATGATTTGACACTTGAGACCATTTCAGGTGGAGCAAGAAAATGATGAACAAATACAGATGCTCTACTACCAAGCCTCACTTGTTAGATATGTGTGGAATGAATTTTAAAATTCTACTGGCTGTGTCTCAAGGAACTGATGGAGAATTTAAAATATGTTGCCTGCATGTTGTGCTTTTAAGCTATATGATAAGGTCAAAATAAAACTACCGTAAAACATGTGGAAAATTAAAAACAATTTGTAAATGAAAAGATATAAGTGATGTGATGTTATTATGTTAGTTGAAATACCTTCTAGGTAGTTAAACTATAGAAAAATAACAAACTAAGAAACATACAAATAAATGATATGACTTAAGGTTGAGATTTGCTTAGTTTTTCCAAATAAAAATCTAAAGATCCAAAATAAATTAAGGGGTAAATTTGGAATATGGAGTGCTCAAGAAGCCTAGGGAAGAGATGTCCTCCAAGGATGTAGGAAATGTTCAGTAATCACATTGTATATTAGAGATGATAAAAGTACAGTTCAGTAAATGAGTATATGCTCACTGCACCGCAAAGCCATTTGAGGAGGACTCTACAGTATGAAGTTCATTGCTCACATTGACAGCAGCACTTAAAATGGAGGACTGAAGGCAGTGCAATGATCACAGAAGATCAAAGCCAATAAATGAAGAGACACTGGGAAACTGTTTAAAATCTTCAGAGAGATTTTTCCATGTATGAGAATGGTGTCAGTTGGAGTAGGAAATTGAGTCAAGAGAAAGTCTTACTTTTATGGTGATGGAGGTCACAATATATGGGTAAGCTGAACACACACACACACACACACACACACACACATATATATATTTCATATATATATATTTCATATATATTTCATATATAACTTATATACATAATGCTGTTTTGGTATAAGAATGAAATCTATATGCTAAACCCACATCCTCAAAGTACAAATGGAAAGAATATATAAGGACAACATATCTATAGTAGAATGAGGCAGAGGGGTTTGCTGGTGCCATTTCAGTTCCAAGACACTCAGCCTTCCTTTATTTGTCATAATTATATGGACTTCAATCACTTTCTGTTCTGCACAACTTAGAATTCCTTCCAAGGAACAGATCTTTATTGTTGATATTCTCATAGAACCTTATTCAAAAAATAGCTCACATGATTGGCTTCTTGAATTCTGATAACAGTGAAAAACATAGTATATTTTAATACTTAAATATAACCATTTGTTTTATCATCCATTTTTTGCATCAAAAGCCAGTGGTATTTGTTCATTATGGGTTCATTCACATTTTAAAACTTAACTCAATTGTTTTGCCTTTGAATCGATTTCTGTGACTTTTTTACTTGGTTGAATTTTTCCATGCATTCATTTCTTGTGTATTTACTAAGTTTTTTCAACTTTTTATTGATTCTTTGTGAATTTCACATCATGCACCTCAATGTTACTCATCTTTCCATGCCTTCATGTCTGCCATGTGCCCTTGCAACCTCCCTCCAACAACAAAACAAAGCAAAACAAAAACAAATCTTGTGGTGGATGCTGCACTGTGTCAGAGCATGTCACAATGTTAAACCCTAAAGCCTTACTTACAATTGGTCAGTGCAGTGATTCATTGGTCAAAGCCTTTCTACCAAGTTATTAATACTGAATTTTCACCTGATCTTCTCTTAGACACCCTGTTATTGGCCTGTGCCGTGGAGATCTTGTAGCTTTGGATCTGTAGGACTGGACCTTTCACAAGCTCTAGCAGTTCATAGGGGTGTGAATGTTGGAATAGGCCAATCAAAGCCATGGATCTGGTCCTGAGTCAAATCAGAGTTGATCAGTCCATCAGTTCTGCACCTGCATCACCAGGGCCATTTCTCTTTCTTTGTACAGGGATATGGCTGGGCCAACTTTTCTGAGTGTGGTGGACATTGAGGGGCAGGGCCAGCTCTCCCACTGTAGGAGATGGGCAGGGCCAGTTCAGCATAATGCTGGTATATCAAACATGGACTCAGGCAGCAGGCCAAACCAGAGACATTCAGATGGTCTTTGGTGACACCATAGGTCCAGACATCAGCACAGACCCAGACATGACCCTTGGCATCAACCCAGGCTAGAGCCAGATAGTTGCTCAGAATCCTTATATCCATTTGTTCCTCACTGCTATGCTTTCTCCAGTTCCACCTCTCTCTAATGTGAGCAAACGTCTCTCCCATCTCTTCACTGCGTACATGATTATAAATAGTCTGTCTGATCTCCTCATTGACTTTTCAGAAGAGAAGATTCATTTTATTTGTGTTGGGGCTCATTTAATCACACATTTGACAAATAATGACTATCATTGTCTGCACTGCGTTGGAATAATTATGTGAACTCCGGGCTCATACAATGTCTATTAACTAATGATTAAAGTTCAGAAAATAAATTGGAAGCTGAAACAGAAACACGAGAAAGGCAAATCCATTCTATCATGTTTGCCAACTTAACTATACTGATAGAGAACTGTTGACTCATATCTGTGGCAGAGCTACAGACTCTGTGGAAAAATTCATTGAGGTAATTTGTCTATTATATTGTACAACTCTACCTGTTCTCTTTCAATTCTTCAATGAGCTAAATTCTGAGGCTTTATTCCCTTGTGGAGGCATTACATGCTATAGTTTTTGTTTTGTCTGAAATTCTTTATTTTTGGTATTATCCCCTCATAATTAGCTTACCCAAACATATCCTTTTATTATTACCTGCTTTTGCATCACAATCATCATGTATTTCAAAAGTTCAAGAACAAATAAAGACGGGCATTTATTACTGTGTTTAAGGGACCTTTATCTGACACAATTCAGGAAATATACTTTGCAATTCAGGACAAGAGAGCAGTAAAGAACCTAAAACTATCGAAGCAATACTTTGTGAACTGGGAGGGTTTATACATACATAGACTTGCAGGTACAGATCCATGCATGTTCTTTTGAAAAATCTGGAGTGGTTTTACAACAACACCTCTAGTCTCAGTGATAACAGTTCACAGGAGTCTGAACTACAGCTACTTAGGTAGTACTGTACAGTTCTCTGCTCCAGAAGAAAAGCTAGGTACTCTGTTTGGGAACTTTAGACATCTTTTTGTTGTTGTTGTGTTAAGCCTACCAAGCTATATATGTAAGAGTTACTTTCAAAGGAGCTCAAGGAAACAATCCATTCTTAATTATTGATTTCTCCATGGATACTAGTACTGAAAAATGGTTGTGAAATTTCAGAAGGGAAAATAACTTCTGAAGGTGGCAGTTTTCCTTTGCTTTATGCAAAGATATTCTCTTCAGTGTTATTTCCAGAGTATGAAGCACTTTCCACTGAAAAGATTACTGTTGCTGTGAATATGAAATAATAAATTACTTTTACTCAGTTGAGACAAATTTACATCTAGTTCCACAATCCTGATAAATGCCTGATTAAACTATAATAGCACGCAGTGGTAAAAGAAATAATCGAAGATTAATCACCATCCAAAGACCCAGATTGAGATTTATTTTATATGAATGCTCAAGTTTAAGAAAATTATAATGAATCGCTTGAAATTTTACCTGAGGTAGGATGAAAAAGATGTGATTTAATTACATCCCCGATCACCGTATGGATATTTTCTTATTTATAGTGGTTGATGTAACTTTGATGAGATAATAAAAACATTTTATAGTTTAAAATTGTACTTATTGACTTGCAAATGACTGACTATATAACACCAAAAACTTGAGAGTCTTTATATGTAATCCCAAATAACAAAATGGTTTTCATTTGGATGATAGTCATTGATGGTCAAAGTAATAGGTGAGTTTACTTCAATCCTTTGAAAAAGACTGAGGTCAAAGAATGAACAACAAACTTCTGGATTTCTTTCTACCAAGTGAAAGAAAGACATAAGAAATTACTTTTCAACACCAAGGTCAAGTGAATGCCAAAGAACATTTATTCAGAGAAACAAGGGTAATTCTATAAAGTGAAAAATATCTCAATTTCCCAGACACTTTCCAAACATTACTTTTATAGGATACCTGACAAAAGTCATTATTGGAAGTAGATCTAGGTATCCAGAGTCTCCTGAAATAGATAGAACTCAGTAGTGAATATTTTAATTAGAACTTTTCAACATAACATTATTATTTGATGAATTCATCACTATGTATGTATAGGCATGTCACTAAGACATTATTACATTTTTACATAGATACCCTTTCTCTGAATACTCATAGGAGACACAAAACAAGCTCAATATTTGTAAAAGGTACTTGTCTTCTAAGTTATTTGATTATTATCTAAATAGGACTTTTAATTAGCTAGTTACTGTGAATATAGTCCTGGTCTCAGGCTACAGACATATATGTAAGGAATGAGTCCCCAACTAGAAAAGTGACATTTATATGTTTACTTATATGTAAGTACAGCCATAACAACTGCAAAAGTCATCAAGTGGAAACTTTGTTATTTCTATACATATTTAATAAAATGTTTCCCAAAGAAATAAACAAAAGCCACAACAAATACTTTTTCTTTTTTATATGGATTTAAAAATTGAGAAATAAATAATTGACATATTCAATGGTGTTTATAAGAGTAGCTCAGTAATTAAATAGATTAACTTAGGTTAATTATATTCATATGTTTATATATTTATATATCATATATTTTAAAAAATGACATCTTGAAATATGTTTGGATTGAATACTAGGTATTTAATTCTAACCATTAACAACTAACTCATTTTTTTGTCAGTGATATCTACATATAAAGAAATTTAAATAGCTTGCATTTAGTAACATTTTGTAAATAAATACTATGTTGTCCAGAAGAATAAAGAATTATACTTATGCATATGGACAGACTTGAACAGAGACATGCATAAGAACATATGAAAATATTGATAATCTGTACATGCATTAAGATAAATTATGAAAATGCCATTGAGTACATAGGGATATAATACAAACACACACACACACACTCACACACACACTCACACACACAATCACACACACACACACACACACATTTTGTATTCACACAGAATTTTAGCTGTCCACTCATTTCCCCTTCTACTTTCATTGTCCCCTCAATTTTTATTACTGTCACAACAATTTTACCAGTTATTTTATTGGGAATTTATATGTTAAATCATTTTAATAATTTAATAAATTTTCTGCATCCAGTCTCTCACCCCTTCTACATATTTGTGTTGAGGCAAATCCTTTTTCTTCTCTGACGCCGGGCTGCTCCTTCTCGCGCGTTATTCCTATGCATGCTCTTGTGGATGAGTTTTCAGAGCTGATTCTTCAAGAGAAACCTTAATGTTTTCCAACTAAAACAGTTTTTTCTCACAAGCAAATATTTTCATCAGATTTGTTTCAATTCCCTCTTCTTCAATTTCCATCACAAAGATAGATTCCAGCTCTGACATCTTTGGTAGAGAAATTTATTGCTCTATGTATGTCTATATGTAGGATTACTAGTGTGTTCTGAGCCAGCAGTATTAGAAAATTGGATCTTTTTGGCATGCCCAAGTACAACTTCAGATAATTTTATCAATGGCAGTGAGATTTTATTTTGTGAAGTATAGCATCTAAATGATACATTAACCTGTACTGTTTAAAATGCTTAAAATGATTTTGAAAATGTGTTATACTTAGTATTCTGAAGAGGAGCTTTTAAATACCATTACCTACCCTTAACAAGGATTGGAATTTTGACTTGGAATAGTGATACAGCTCTTAATTACTATGAAGTTACTTCTGAAAGGATCCCTTTAGAAACTTAAAACAGCATTAGAATGCATCAAATACGGCTAAGTATTGCCAGACAACCAGAATGGCAAGTCAGTCTACACTTTCTGTTAAATGAGCACCTCACCAAGTTCTCAGACTTTCTAACGGAGGAGGGTACTATACTGTTCCATGTTCTCTTCTTTCAGAATTATTTCCATTTCAATGTATGGATAGCAGTAGTTGAAATTCATTTTGGATGAAATTTCAACAGCTGGACAACTTATAGTTATGAGATCAGTAGCTTTTACATTAGTGTGTCCTTCCATTATGGCTTTGGCCCGACTGAAGCATCAACCTGGCTTTAAATAGTCTCATACCTCTTTACATAAACTGTAGCACACAGGGAGGTTACTGTCTACCGACCCCGAGGAAGCAGATGGATATCTGTGATTGCAGTCTATTTAACAAAGAATGATCAGCCAGCTGTGTCTTTGTGAAAGGTTGTGCTCTGTGAATTAAACACAAGGTAGGCCTTAGCACTACCCTCAACTGATGCTTACCTTCACCAGGAGCCATAATCACAGGGCCATGGGACTAATTTCTGTATCATTGAGATCAATTAACCTCTGACAGTCAGCAAGTACTCCCCACCCCGGTGTCACTTCTTGTCACTTCAAAAATTATTAGCAAGTTCATATTATAAGAAGTCATGTCCATGGGAATTAATTATCAGGTACAAAAACTTTAAACTTCTCACTTGATAAATGACATTTCTAACCTCCAGTTTCATAAACATGTAGATACTAAATTTCAGAAAAAAAAAAAAAAAAAAAGAACACAAGACAATGGTGAGTTAAAAAAAAAAAGGAAGTTTTAACCCTGGAATGTCATTGTGAGAAACTCAACTATGCCTCCAAAAAACAAGAACATCAGAAGAAGACAAATGAAACTCCTCAAAAACAACAACAATAACAACAACAAAACTCAGTAATAACAGCAGGCCTAAGTGACATATGAACTATCCCTTCCTCTCACTATCTCCAGGAAAATCTGAGGGGAACTGAACTACACTTAGGTAAATGAGATGTGATCAAAAGGGTACATTTTCCTCCTGCCCTGTATCTCTCTGGAAGAGTGAAACTGATAGCATTTTTCTTCTCCAATTATGGAGGGAAGAGTACAAATCTATTTGGGGTGTGACTCAGAAGGTAAGTGGCTCCTTAGTTACCTAGCCCTATTCATTGGACCATAAATATCCTTCATCCATGTAAGACTAAAAATGGTGGCATCTCAGATCTCCTTTCCCCTGTTCAGTCTTACAGTAAGATTTCCATGTTTGGAGCAATAAGCTATGCAAAACAGAGCCTCCTTTGTCTCCGAACAGAAAACAGTGTTTCTGAAAGATGACTGTGGGAGAGCAATAGCTAATCAGAATACTGTACAGCAATTACCAGAATGAGGTGACAAATTATTTGGAATGAAACATAAAACGGTGAATGTGTATGAAGACTTAGAAAGATATAAGCTTCAGATAACCAATAGCAACGAGGTTATACATATGATAGCTTCACCAGGCAAGTCACTGTAATCACCTCAGAAGTACCAGAAGTAAAAAACCATCAGAATGGCCTGCCGAGGCTGACTTCTGCTGTAGTTTCCTTCTCATTGAAATCCTCCTTCCAGAGGAGAGACAGAGGGATGTAACAAAAGCTCACAAAGCAGAACAATTGAAAACTTGAATGATTTCCAAATACCCCTTCCTACCTTTATAAAATTGCTGGGAACTGAGACCCTGAACAGGCAAGCTGAGGTTGCAGAGAGAAATTCTCCGTCTTTAGATGGCTGCCTGCAAGTTGCATGTAGAGTGCTCAGCGAGTTTGAAGTTTTGGTGAATGGTCACCCTGTTTGGGGCAGGCTCAATAGAAGCTCATCATTTCACAAATTAGACTCCGGTGGGATCACTCCTTTGCGCTGCCATGGGTTTCTTTTGCTGGGATTGGTACTTTCTGTTGCATTTCCGCAGGAAACATCCATCACACAATAACTTCAAAACTGTTTTAGTAACAATTGAAAAGCACTGCCAGTCAAGCAATGAATGACTACAAACTTTATAAAAAGCAACAAAGCAATAACTGGTTACTAGGGCCTACTGGATGAATGCAAAATAAATTTCAATCTGATAATATTTCACCTCTTATTCCAGAGAACCAAATGAAAATTCTAGATCTGAAAATTACTACAACTAATATCAACAGGAATGTCACTAAAAGCACCCAAGAGAATATTCAAATTGGCAGGAGGAAAGATTTTTGACCTTAAAGATATAGCAGTGGAGATTATACAATTCCTATGAGGACTTAGGAATGAACAACATCACCAAAATGTGAGCCCGCTTTAAGCTTACTACTAATAGAATAAGGCAAATGGCAAGTAATTGAAAAAGTAGCAGCCTGAAACTTCTGATATCTGTTGAATGGCAGTAACTTAAGTGTTCAAAAAATTTAAGAAAAAAAGCAAAAGAAATGTCAGGAGGTTCACACTGAGGGATATTACACAGAACACCCTGAAAAAGAGGCCTAGGAAGAAAAGTCTCGATTAGCAGGTTATTTATCAACAAAACTGAAGAGAGCAGAAAAATGCCATTATGTATCCAGAATGCTGAGTCATGATTTCAGCATCAGCAAAATCCAAATTCCCAAATCTTGAAAGGCAGAGAAGGAGAACCGTCATCATACACAGTCTGACAGAATTTGTTACTACAGGCCCATCTTTCCGGAAGTTCTAATGTTCCCCAAGCTGAAACGAACGAACTCAGAAAATTTAAATGCTTACATAAAATGAGGAGTAGTAGCAAGTAGATAAGTGTATAGTTATAAAACGATGGTGTAAATATTAAATGTAATTTTTTTCTTTTTTGTCTGATTTGACAAACAGTACAGAGGAGAATACAATTAAAGTGAGTAGATGGCATTGAAATATTTGACTGTTATTTTCAATTATCTATTTTTATCATCAATTACATTTGTGGTCTTCGTTTATTTTTAGATGTTTTATGTCATACATTGTTTTTATGTATGCATACATGTATATATTTAATTATATATGGAATTATGACAATATGGATGCCATAGGACTTGCTGATGGATTTACTTTTTTATTCTACAATATCACTTTTTGCTGATACCTATTTTTAATGTTTTCATTAAATAGTTTACATAAAGAAATATAACTTATAATTAAATTGTAAAGAGTGTAAAAATTAAATTAAAAGCAAAAGTAAGACAAATCACATTAGGTTAATAATGTAATTACACATATTATATATTATAATAACAATACAAATAAAAGCAAATTAAAGAAAAATATTAGAGTTATTTATAAATCTTATTTGAGGTAAATTGATATGTCTAAAATAAATCTGATATTTTTCTTATTATGAGAACTAGAATGAGAAGTCAAAAATAATTCAGATATAATTACAAATAGAATTAGAATGTTATACAAGAAAATATTCATTTATTGCAAATATAGCTACAAAGACGAGAGGTGAACAAAAGTCCAAAAAACATGTAGAAAATGAAAAGAAATTTGCAAATGAAAAGAGACAAATGATATGATGTTTTTGTGTTAATAATAGAATGGAATATAAAGGAGTCAGTGAATTCATAATAAAATAAAGGTAATGGTAATCAGACTTCTCAAATAAATGAAATAGATCCAACTGTGCACTTTGTAAAGGAGAAGGATTTCACATCAAATGTATACATAGGCTTAATATAAAGAATAAAACACGCCTCATGCATCCATCTAAAATGTACCAGTACTGTTACAATAACACAAAATTTTATTTTAACATTTCGAAAGGTTATTAAGATAGAAAGAAGTACATCAATAAAACACAGGGTCATCTTCAGGTTCTAATAATTACTTCTTTATATACAGTAGATAGGATAATCCAAAATGCGTGCGGTAAAGGAAGACAGAATAAAGAACCGAAGTTACTGCTTTAGTTTGGTGTTATAGGAAGTGCTTAACATGGATAAGGTCCTTGGTTTCAAAGCCTAGCGCCAACATAAATACATCCATGGAAATAAGGAAAGACATGGATGAATTTCACAACACCCTAAACTGAAATAATTATCAAGGATAATGGCTTGTATTCCTACAAAGACAACTAAGGACAAAATAAAATTACTTTCAACAACATAGGCAAAATAAACGAACCTGATAGACCCTTTGATACAAGATGATTTATTCAGCAATAGAGTGCGTATTCTTTCCAAGGTCTATACAGCATGTTATCACATTTTAAATGACCAACAAATTTCAACAGATTTACAAAGACTGAAATCATAAAATAGGTTTTAGTCCACTCTAGACTGAAATTAGAAATCTGTAACAGAAGGAAGAATATTTATTGCCAAACAGATAAGTTTAACAAGAAGTTAGATCCCAAGGGAGATGAGGATGTTCTGAGATTAATGAAATTGAAAGTATAGCTTACACTATTGCATGAAGTTCAGCCACCGCGGTGCTTGCAGAAACTATATGGTTGTAAATATCTACACTCAAAATCACCTACCTAGAAGACTCGATATTTAACAACAGAAACACCAGTGTTAAGACACTGGAAGAAGTAACAGCTTAATCTCAATAATATTATAAAAGAAATGAAATCATAAATACTGGGAAATAGCAATGAAATACAGGAGGCTATCTATAAAAATCAAAGCCTCCTGTCTCTGTAAAGACTAGAAACATTAAAAAAGCCAACTAATGTGACCAAGAGGAAAAAAAAAAACTGTAAACACAGAGTGAGTGAGAGAGAGGTAGGGGTGGGGTGTGAGGGAGAGAACTTCTCTCAGAAAATGCAAGTATAAGCTTTACCATCAATCTTAAAGAAAAAAAAAAGTGTTCATGATAGTGATTCAAGATTCAGTTTATTGTAGAACCAGAAAACTTGGGGAAATCAGCAGACTCCTGGAGGCTCAGAAAACACCAAAACCGATCACCAAATAGTTTTGGCCCATTTCAATGTCTATATGCCAGTTACCCGGAACCTTTAAAAAGACTGAGTGATCAAAGATCACTGCAGGACAAGGTAGGTCCTCTGCTCAATGCTTCTCAGAAGCAATCTGAAATTTTCATGCTAGTTCTTTGGTGAGAATGCAAAATCTGCAAAGGAATGGGGAATGTGGGGGGCAAAAGTTTGGGTTGAATCTTCTTTGGCTGATATGCAGGGAATTTGCTTAAGCTACAAATGAGGAAAACACGCCTGCATTAGGGAGTTTCAGACAGAATCCCATCTAAAGGCTTCATTCCAATAAGCACCTATGGTCAGAATGTATCAGAGCATGGGGACCATTTTACTCATTTCTTCTATCTGTTACTCTTGACAGTTCCTCCGCTTAAGCTACTCGTTGAAATCTCAGCCATGAAGAAAACAGACCGCCTTGCCTTCTTGAAGCTTACAGAATGATATTGTTAGCCACATGTTAGAGCACACACTTTATATAGGGATATGAATACTCTTACTTGATAGGGTGACCCCTGGTGTGTTGTATAAAGATTGTCTTTGTATTATGATCCAAATGCTGACTTCTTTGCCAGAAGAGCGCGCTGAGTACTGTATGCACTTTGGTATTGTTATTTTTATGAAGTATCACCTGTCTCAGTGTTTCGTAAACATCTTCTCCATCACCTTCAGATTGGTTTGATAAAGAGCTGAATGGCCTATAGCAGGGCAGGAGAGGAAAGGCAGGGTGTCAGTGTGAGATAGGCATTCTGCAAATTGTTAGAGAGGGAAGATTGGCCAGCCAGATACAGAGGAACAAACAGGTGCCAGGACTTAGATTAGAATAAATAGTTTAAGTAAGTTACATAAACTGGTCTAGAAATAGCATAAGTCATAAGGCCTGACCTAAATAAATAAATATAGGTCTCTGCATCATTACTTGAGGAGCTGGTGGGTCAAAACAATCTTTCAATCCTTACCTTAATCAAATGTATTAAAATCTGTATACTTAGACACTTCTATTTAATTATTTTGGTGTATTATGTGTAAGGTATATTGTGATGTGAGTATGGTAGATGTGTATGTATGTGTGTGTATGTGTGTGAGAGTGTGTATGTGTGTGGGCAAGAGCCCATATGATGTGATATGCACTTGTGCACATGTCAGAAGAGTATGGTAGGTATTCTGCTCCATTACCTTTGACTTAGTGCCTTGAGCCAGGAAACCAGCAAACCTCAGCAAACCACTCGCTCCTCCCCCTATAGCATTGGAATAATAGACACAGATGACCATGGTATCTTTTGTGCATTGATGCTGGGGATTCAAATGCAGGTAGGTCCTATGATTTCACAACCAGCACTTTAACTCATTAATCCATTTTCAAGCTTCATGCTTTAATTTTTAAAATGCTATTTGATAGTCACTGCCTTAAATGTTAATTTCTAAGTAGATAATTTTTTTAGAAAAAATATGAAAATAGCTAATAAACAAATGAAAATTTCCTCTACATCATTAACTAGCCAAAAAATGTAAATGAGACTTGATGAAATAACATAATATACTCCCTAGGAGTTCCAGAATGAAAAAGACAGTTCAAGG